>NW_015648830.1:1217-1392 GCF_001515625.1 Sinocyclocheilus rhinocerous | reverse complement strand
TGGGTTTTTATCGATAACGAGTGTGTTATTGTGCTGGTATCTTAAAGACTACCGTGGACAGCTGACTCCTGAAGCTTTTGATATTCTTCATATTCTGTGTGGTGGTCAGTTCACACTGATAGAAATGAATCTTTTCCAGTAAGTTTAAACTGCTTTTTATATTTTATCGGCATTT
>NW_015648830.1:0-737 GCF_001515625.1 Sinocyclocheilus rhinocerous | reverse complement strand
TAAGTGAGTCATTGCGATTGAACCGAATCATTTAAAAGGTTGACTCATTCAGGAACAAAACACGCTGTCATGTTGCTCAGAGACGCAAAACTGCTGTGGCTGTGTTTGGAATTATTTTTGTTGTCGAAATAGCACAAAAAGAGGCAATATAGTGTCTAAAACATAAGTCTCTTAATTAACTTCTTGTTTATTGAACTGTTGAAAAAAATCAATATCACATTTGTAATCATGGTAATTTTTGGAGAAAAACGGCACTCTTCTTGTGATATTGATTGACTATATGAAATGATATAAAGGCCCCATGCATATCTTGAATTTTGTGATGCATTTTAATAGACTGAATCATGCAGTGAAAGAACGCACTCTAAATGCGCACGCGCACTAATCTAACCTAATAGACTTCACGTCATGTATGCGTGCACTCTCTGTAGGTGTGTTTTGTTTGGATTTTGCAATATACTCGATAATGTCAAACCGCACATCGTAAAACAACAATTACGAAATGTGTAGATTCGGTGGCGAACGCTGTTACCTGCAAACTCCGTCCCACAGGCTTTACAGTGAACGCAGTGCATAGAACCATTTTCATAGCGGAGCCACTAGAAGTCTTTCAACCACTCTCTCCGAAAACTGTACGCCTTCTATTCGGCTGGTGGATCAACATTCACTACATGATCGCTATCACCAGCACAATTATTTGTAACTTTAGGTGGTTCACAAAAGAAATCTGTCAGTGT
>NW_015648829.1:252-547 GCF_001515625.1 Sinocyclocheilus rhinocerous | reverse complement strand
GCACATGGCACTAATGAAATCATGATTAAAATACCTTTAAATAACTCAATTTGTGATCAGTAATACATTTTGTTTTCCTTTTGATATTTTGGTAACAGCGTTGACGTTCTTCAAAATAACTCTTGGTATAAGAACTTTTTAGATTAAAGGGGTGGTTGACTGGTTTTTTTATAGGCTTGATTGTGTTTATGGGGTGCAGTCTAACATGTGTTAATGCTTCGTTTGTTAAAAAACGCATTATTTTTCACATAATTTACCTTTATTCCACACCGCTCTGTCCCTTCTCCTCTGAACG
>NW_015648829.1:0-210 GCF_001515625.1 Sinocyclocheilus rhinocerous | reverse complement strand
CCACACCTCTCTGTCCCTTCTCCTCTGAACGCGCTGATCATATCCTGCTTTTATGAAGCCCCTCCCTCAGAAATACATGATGGGCTCTGATTGATTAGCTGGCCCAGTGTGTTGTGATTGGCTAAACCGCCTCTAGCGCAAACGCCCCGCCCACTTAACATAGCGGAATGTGCTCCGGTTGTATTGTAAACAATGACGTCGTCTATATTG
>NW_015648828.1:747-882 GCF_001515625.1 Sinocyclocheilus rhinocerous | reverse complement strand
ACATGGGATTTGTGTCTATAATACTTACAAATAGTTACAATTTCAAAGAGACATAATTTATAAAAATGCATAAAAAAGATCATTTTTATCTCCTTTCACATTTGTTTTTATGAATGACTAACTGAACATAATAAA
>NW_015648828.1:0-544 GCF_001515625.1 Sinocyclocheilus rhinocerous | reverse complement strand
CCTGCACTCAGTGTGGAAAGAGTTGGACAAACAAAACAAGTCTTGATGATCACATGAGAGTTCACACTGGAGAGAAACCGTTTACTTGTGATCAGTGCGGGAAGAGTTTCACACACTCATCAACTCTTAAGAGACACATGAAGATCCACACTGGAGATAAACCATACACATGTGATCAGTGCAGCAAAACATTTTTGAGGACTTCAGAACTGAAGAAACATCTGAGAGTTCATACAAAGGAGAAGCCACATTCATGTCATTTGTGTGGAAAGAGTTTTTCATGTTTACAATATTTGAAAGTACATCAGAAAATACATTCTGCTGTGAGAGAGTACATGTGCTTTGAGTGTGAAAAGACTTTTACTACAGCGCAGTGTTTAAAACTGCATGAGAGGATTCACACTGGAGAGAAACCTTACAAGTGTTCACACTGTGACAAGAGATTCAGTCATTCAGGAAATCTGAAAACACATGAGATGATTCACACTGGAGAGAAACTTTACAAGTGTTCACACTGTGACAAGAGATTCAGTGATTCAGGAAA
>NW_015648827.1:0-1767 GCF_001515625.1 Sinocyclocheilus rhinocerous | reverse complement strand
AAAACTTAGTTCTGAAAATTTTAGATAACAGTTATCTGTTTTGGCGAATGAACTCTTCAAATGTTGTCTTTACCTTATATTATGGTATAGTTTTGAACTGGTTAGTGTTTATTTTTTGTATATAATTTTCTCAGTTGTTGTTGTTACTGTGCGTTACACGTTAAATGTGTCAGAATGTCCCACAACATTTAAATGCAAACAATGCACCCTCCCCCACGTTAAGTCTAGCCAACTCAGGTGAGCTCGACGAGGTACTCCCCCACGTTAAGTCTAGCCAACTCAGGTGAGCTCCTCAGACGAGGTACAGTAGGCTATTTCGTTTTTCGCTCTGTCCCGCTCACAACGGAGGCTACGTCTACATTAATCCGGATGCATTTGAAAACAGCGTTTTCGTTTTAAAACACTCTCCGTCCACACTAGCGTTTTCAAGCGTTTTCCAAAAGTGTCTCATCCACTCTGAAACATCAGAAAACTTTAAATTCGCTTTGTGCGCATGCGTAAAGCCTCAAAAAAGCTGGGGTACCGGATAGGAGCAGAACAGACTTAAGGGGCTTTTGAAACCAGAAATGAGTGACAGGGCAGTTGGAGTCGTCTGTAAAAAGGGGGTCGGATGGGAGTTTGGACTGTGATTTCCTGAGCTGGATGAAGGCTAGGAGGGCTTGGTATGGTAGTATGGGTGATTGGAGGTTGAAAATGAAATGGCCTTTCTTGGTCTGTTCTGTTTTACTTTGCTTTATGAAGTAAGAGATGGTTTAGTCATCCAGCACCGCTAGATCGGAGATAGTGGGGTGGATGTTTGGGTTGAAGCTAAATGTGATAGCGAGCTCAGAGCTCAGAGCATCTGAGAAAACCGAAGAAAGCCAGGATGAACATGGCGTCAAGCGTGCAGGCGGTGTGAATGGAAGAATGGTAACCTCTGCGGAGGGTGGAAATACATTTAGTCAATATTTTTAAGGTTATGGGTTGTCTGGGTGGGCAGGATGGGCTCTTTGGATACCTTTGATGAGTAGGGAGGTCTGTGAATTGGCTATACTGAGATGAGGGTGAACCGTATAAGAGTTTGTGGAAAAATTGGTTTCCGCGTAGATAACCTTTAATGGAGCTGATTTGCAGGTTTTTGTTGATGTTGAGGTGAGAGATGAACGAGGTGATGGCGAGCAAGGAAAAGTCGGGAAACAGCAGGTTGTAAGCAGAGTGAAATGCTTTAAAGCATTTCCATGCTGTTAGGTAAGATTGGAGGGTCCTGGGGGAGACGGCTTGAAGAATAGAGTTGAGGGAAGCTTTGAGGAGAGGTCTCAGTGGATGGTTTACGGGAATATCAGTTCTGAATAGGGAGGTAATGGGGTCGGGAGCGGATCTGCCTCTGGACCAAGGAATGTGTTTTGCAGTTACAATGAATTGGTCGCAAGCTGAGATCCAAATCAGGCGTCTTAAAGGCATTAGGGCGGGTGAATGGAAACAGCCTTTATTGATGCAATGCACGGTAGCCTCATTGTCGCAGTGGATAATGATGCTGGTGGCAGACCACTCCTTACCCCACAAAAGGGCTGCAATGACTAAAGGATATAGCTCGAATAGCGCTGAGGACATTAGCGGCTGTGGTAAATCTTGCAGCTGGGGGGGCCACGTAGATGCAAACCAGCGTCCTTGATAAAATCCTCCGAAACCGACGGAGGGGGCGGTGTCAGTAAATAATTGGATATCGACTGGAGAAGAAATCATGTTGTTGTAAAAGAAGGATAGGCCGTTCCACTGTTTGAGAAAGGA
>NW_015648826.1:13793-22003 GCF_001515625.1 Sinocyclocheilus rhinocerous | reverse complement strand
ACTGCCTGAAGTAGCCTCCCCTGGCTGCTGCCAAGAGGAGAACTACATCAAGGCAGAAGCAACAGAACTCCGCCCCTTGAGGAAACGGAGCTTGGCCCACCACTCCGAGATGATCATCTTCCATGAGAAGATGTCTTCTTGTCTCAGTAGAGTAGTCAGGAGCAGAACGATGTGATCGCTCGGCTCCTCAGCGAAAAGCTGAATATGCGCTGCATCTGCTGCCTACTTATACTCACGCTGTGATCAGCGGCAGCTGGATGCAATAATCGCATGCCAATGTGCATTGGCTCGTTTAGTTTACACTCGAAGTAGATTGGTCTCTCTAAGCGAGATCCCAATTTCGTCGGTCATCCGACGTGACGTCGAGAGTGACCGACTGAAAGGGAACAAGCACACAATGTTTTACCACATTATAGGAGTATGACATACTTACCCATAATTCTGATTTAATGTCAGTAAGGGTCTAATGAAGGGTTTACAGTGATATATTTTAGCTTAGTAGCATAAATATGATGTATATTCACAGTTTATAGACTGTTGGGCTTTTGTCAGGTCTAAATGTGTCTGTGTTTCTGGAAGAGACAATGGACATTTTAAATCTGCTTTTCAGTATGTCACTTCTATCATACACCCATCTAACACACACATTGTAGAGCAGCCTGTTATGTCCAGTGAATGCAACTCAGAAAAGGTGATTTCAACGGCCAGAAAACATTTTACACATTTTAATGGCCGTAACAATTTTGACAGAGTCATAAGTTAAAGAGGTGCTGTAAAACAAATGTCTGTATGAGCCCTTAAAATGATAGTAAATTATAAACATCACAATTCTGTCATCATTAACTCACCCTCACATCCTTGTAAAACTATATTTATGTATGTATGTATGTATGTATGTATGTATGTACAGTATGTATGTATTTTTCAACTATTGTGTCCATATAATAAAAGTCAGTATATCCAAAACAACAATGGATATCACTGACCTAATTAAACAAAAATATTAAGCCATTTTTAACAAAATATTTTGTTTAAATTTCAAACCTGAATGTGTGACTTTCTTTATTATGATAAATCTGCATTACTAAAGATGATTGCATGTTTATAAGTACAGATAGCAGATATGTTATTATCTGAAAACTATGAAAATATACCAAAAACGTCAGTTTCAAATCTTCAAACATTATTTGAGTTTGGTTATAAAACACATCACAGGTTTCACTGTAGACCACGGCTGTGGCTTGTCTGCTTATTGGCCCTAATGTAGGTTTCCTGCTCTTTGGGCTTTATGTAAGTCATATATAAAAATACACAGGAAGTGTTTATCAGATTGATATACATTTATGAATAATAACAACATGATTTCACATGGTATCATTTTATATACAGTAGCTGTTTAAAATGATATATGTTTGGCCACTCCATAAGAGGATGACACTTATTTAAAGAGCATCATTTGGCCATCATTCAAAAGTGACAAAGGAGTTTTCATTATAACACAATAAATGACTATGTATTTATTTATTTATTTGTTTGTTTGTTTGTTTGTTTGTTTATTTAAGCTTAATAATGTAGACTTATCATTATATTAGTAGACTAGTAGACTTACTTAGTATATAATTTCAAAAGACTACATCTATCTGTCTTTAAATGTAATGCAGTAGATGTTGTTTTATACAAACTTAAACTTTAATCAGATTTGATTTAAATGATTTACTCATTCATCAAATTAACTTGTAACATTATAACTATTAAACTACGAAACTACTATTAACTATGAAAATACAAACATTTATAACTAGCAGGCAGTAAATGTTTTCTTAAGAGATGTTGTGTTCAGTGAGTCGAACAGCTGCTCCTCAGCAGGCACTGAAGTAACAGACACTAGCAAGTACAGACTACTAGCATTATTGCTGTAAAAGAGATTAATTGGATTTTTTTTTTTCATAGTCATGAGCTTCATAAGAATAAATCAGTAAATAATCAATACAATGATGACAGTATCAGTAATAATATCTAGACTGTCTGAAAGTTTCTAAAACCATAAAAATAGACTTCACTATCATGGAATAATGAAAAATAATTATAATTTATAATTGGAAAGCAATATGGTACGTTTTTAATAAAGAATGTACACTAATGTTTGAGTCATTTTTATGAGTATTTAATGAGTATTTATGAGTATTTAATCTGCATCTGAAACTGAATCAGTAATTAGAAGTAGCTTAGTGATGATTCTTAGCATAAAGCTGTGTATTTGTGTGCCGAGTGCTAGTGTGGTTTTTGATCAAGGCAGCAGCTGCTCTGTGTCACTGTGACTCTCTGGCGCAGTAATGTGTCCTCAGTCTGCATATTCTGTCCTTGCAGAGTTACTGTGTTGCTGGAAGACTCTCTGGTAACTTGAAATCTACTTTTCAGTTTATCACTGTAGTGTGTGCTACCGCTACCACACATCCTTCCAACCCATTCCAGAGCTTTTCCTGCAGGCCGCCGAATGAAGTCAGTACAGTAGCTGCTGTCAGTCACTGAATATCCAGCGATTTTACAGGACAGAGTCAACACCTGACCAGGACTTAAGACCAGAGAATCAGTCTGAGTCAGTTCAACACAGTGGACACCTGAGGGGGAAAATATGACCAGAAATGTTAGAGATAGGACAACATTATATATAACCATGAGTGTTTTTAATATGAAGTATCTCTATTGAAGCTATAAAGACTTACGAGAAACAGCTGCCAGCAGCAGCAACAACCAGAGAGATGAAGAGATCATGGTTTGAGACGAGTGAGAACAAGCTGCTTCTTTCCATCCTAATACTCAAATAAAGAGGAGGAGGGACAATATTCGCATACAATACTGCATATGCAACCCAGTAAATGAGTATCTACATATCTTTTTTTTTTTTACATTTCTTTCAAAAGATAGCATTGACAGAGATGGATCTGTGACATTAACAATAGAACACATTTAATTCAACTTAATATTTGTTTTTTCTTATATATTCACTTAAGGTCATTCATGGCATATGTATCAGCAATCATGGCATTTAAATAGTTTATATTCTAGGTAAATATAGGTAAATATTGGCCAGTATATCATCCATTAGGATAAGATATCTTTGGTCTGTTTCTTTGGCTCAGAGTTGTACTGTGCTGCAGCGCCATCTGCTGTTGTTGTTGTTTTTATCTCATTTTCCTCCCTGGCATGTTTTTGTACCGCTCAGTGCTTTTTCTGCATCATTGTGTGTATCCTGCACAGTAATATAGAGCTGTATACACCATGTATTCAGATACACCATGCTGTTTGAATTATCTCTAGTGATCTCTATTCGTCTTTTTTTTTTTTTTTTTTTTTTTTACATTTCTTTCAGAAGACAGCATTGACAGAGATGGATCTGTGACTAAACATATTTAATTCAACTTGATATTTGTTTTTTTCTTATATATTCACTTAAGGTCATTCATGGCATATGTATCAGCAATCATGGCATTTAAATAGCTTATATTCTAGGTAAATATAGGTAAATATTGGCCAGTATATCATCCATTAGGATAAGATATCTTTGGTCTGTTTCTTTGGCTCAGAGTTGTACTGTGCTGCAGCATCATCTGCTGTTTTTCCCCCTCCCTGGCATGTTTTTGTACCGCTCAGTGCTTTTTCTGCATCATTGTGTATTTCTTGCACAGTAATATACAGCTGTATCTTCTGTTGTCAGACCAGAGAGTTTCAGATACACCATGCTGTTTGAATTATCTCTAGTGATCTCTATTCGTCCCTCTACACTTTTAGCATACACTGTTTTACTGGCATCATACCAGTGACGAATCCAGGCTGTACCATAGCTTGTAACTGAATAGGAGACTTTACAGTTGATAGTGAGAGTGGCATCAGGACGGACAGTCAGAGACTCGGGCTGAGTGAGTTCATTTGAATCAATACCTGTATCAAATCAAATAATACCTGTTAATATTAGCAACAAAATGATGTATCACACAGAAAGCAGACTAAACTTACAGGATATCACTGCCAGAAGCAGCACTAAAGATGAAGAGATCATGGTTTGTTTCACAGCACAGTTTGAATGAACTGAAGCGATTCTTCACTCCCTCTAGTGATCAGATGAATGTATAAACTGACTCATACCTGCTGTTTAAATATGCAACAGGAGATTTACATAATCATATGCATATCACACTGTCCTGAAAATTAATTTTTATTGTTTAATTTATTGAGGTAATTATTTACATGTATAATGATCAGAAATGTAAACAGTTTGCAGACATTGTGACTGTAATTTAAATTATTTTTTTTTAACACCAGCTAAACACCTAGAAGTGACAAAAAAAATAATTTATTGCTTTTATTAAAACATTTATGGCATTAAATTCAGAAATGTGGACTAACTGAAAAAAATAATGTTTACTTTTTTCTATTTTATTTTACTTTGGTTAAAATGTATTTTATTTCAAGTAATAATGCTTTTTTTTTTTATTGTTTTAGTTGACTGTAATAACACTGATTCTGAAAGTATGGTTCTTTTGGACCTACATCAGAAATAATAAAATTCAACTATGTTAGTGACATGTTTTAATAGGCATTAATCTTTCAACATCCCTGATCTGCAGAAATCTACTTTTCATCACACAAAGGCATGCAGAGAGTGCCCTTTATTGTAATATCAGCAGTATTCTTATCAAAGATGACTTTAACCTTGACTTTATAACAGTTACGGGTAATCTAAACATGTCCTTCATGTGTTAACTTCTAATAAATTGGTTGCATTCAAGTCAAAAACATAATTTAATCTGATTAAACCAAACTGATTGTACTATAAGGTTACATCAACAAAGTAAAGTCTGCGGGTCATTTCTCAGACGTTTGCTGGGCTGTGAAACACTGATGTAAGTAAGAGTCATTTTTGTAGACTATTCCTACAGTATGTATGGGGGACTTTTTATTGCTCGTTTCATTCCAGATGTTTTTGGCCAGAACTGCTTGTGTTTTGTATCACTGTGTGCTCTCTCTCTGGCGCAGTAATACACAGCTGTATCCTCAGTCTGCATATTCTGTCCTCGCAGAGTCACTGTGTTGCTGGAAGACTCTCTGGTAACTTGAAATCTACTTTTCAGTTTATCACTGTAATATGTGTTATCATCACCACATATCTCTCCAACCCATTCCAGAGCTTTTCCTGCAGGCTGCTGTATCCAGTGAGTACAGTAGCTGCTGTTAGCAGGGCCGCTGCTGGCCAAATGGGTGCCCTAGGCAGGATTTTATTGTTGTGCCCCCTCCATTAAATATTATGTAAGTAAAAAATAAATAAAAAAAACTACTATAGGGGTCAAAATAGAAGTTTAATCAAATATAAAAGTAAATAAATAAATAAACTGTATTATTTACAAATTACAATTGTAGCTCAGACAGTTACAGTGACTTTATTAGTTGTCTGATTGATTTTATAGTCTCAAGCTTTCAGAAATCACACAAAAGAAAATTAAGCAGTTTCACTACGATAAAACCATGGTTTATTTTTGTAAGGGCTGTGATGTCCACATGTTTTTTGTTGAATAAATTATAAAAGCTGTGTCATCTATAGCAAAAAGGTGGCCAAAAATTAAAGATTAAGTGAATATTTGAATTAAATATTTGGTCAATAGCCTATTAAACAAGGATTTGATTGTCCCAAGTGAAGCAGCAGCAATTACCAGGCCTTTGGCTACCTTTGCAGGCATTTGTAATAACATGTAATGTACATAAATTGTTTATTTTGTATTATCCTACATTATGTATTTTAACAGTGTTATTCGAGGAAACCATATAATTATTAATTAACCAATCATTATTGCCTCATTGTTTTTATATAATGCATATTAGGCATTTGTTTGTCGTTAGTACGACACATGTATAAAATTTATGCAGTGCATGGATAATTGTGCGTGCATCTATTAATCATTTTGAGTCTAATACCATCCCATACGATCACAGCATTTCACAGTTTGCATGCATAAATCAAACGTAGTTATGCAAACACAGAGAATTAGCCTTGTATTGGAACTTTTTTTTTTTTATATTGTACAGTTTTAATTACAACCTAGCAACGTTAGAATGTGCATTATAATCTAATATTTCTATGTGATGGAATGCGGTTGATCAGTCAATATTCATCACCATATGTGAATGAGGAAGTAGTTTTTGTATTGCTTTGACACTGAACTCATTCACAGTGACTCTCTAGCGCAGTAATACACAGCAGTGTCTTCAGTCTTGAGGCTGTTCATCTGTAGATACAGTTGACTGCTGGAATCATCTCTGGACACTGTGAACCTGCCCTGCACTGACTGGGAATAGTAGATTGGAGAACTAGCTGTGCTGATGAATGCAATCCACTCCAGTCCTTTTCCAGGGCTCTGTCTGATCCAGTCTAAATAGAGACCGCTGAAAGTAAATCCAGTTATTGTACATGTAAGTTTGTGAGATTCTCCTGGATTTTTAACCACTGCTTCAGACTGAGTGAATGTCTGACATTCAATACCTGTGGAGAGAAAAACAAAACAATATTACATGTAATGAAGTATAATGTTACATTTTTGCACCATTGTTGTTTATGTAGTGACTTACATGGTAAAACTGTCAGAATTACAAATATAAAAAACTTTTTTAACATGGTGTTTGTTAAGTTTAAACCAGAAAGATAGCCTTTGTTTCCAGAGTTCAGATGCCTGTTCAGATCACAAAGACGCACCGTCACATTTAAAGAAGTAAGCTGATTTGCATATTCAAATCAGAGCGCTGATGATATCAAATGCTGACACATATTTGGACCAGATTAAGATTTTTGTGTTTAATGTTTGATCTATATAAACAGACCATTATTTTGCTATTATTAGATATAAATGCCATCTTTGTTGCATTACTTTTAATTTTATTTTGTTTAATGGATTTTAATATAATTTCTTTTTATTTTAATATGAAATTAAAATATCAATATTATAAAATATGCAGAAAATTATGTCTTTACATACAGTTTTGAATAGTGCAACCTGGAAAGTGTTTAAAACCACTGAAAATCAATTCAGAGCTACTAATCAAAACTACATGCTACAAAAATATTCATGTTAGGCTTATGTTCATATCATTTATTGCTCTCATTAGGGACTTTTTCCCTACTGGACATGAATCGATTTTACATAATTTTCTATAATAAGACACTGTTGTTTCCTTTATCGTCATATTCTTTCATTATTCTGTCATTATTCTGTCTTACGGGTTATTTTGCTGCTGTAAGAGTCTCTGGTAACTTAAAGTCTTTAGTTTGTCACTGTAACACATGTAACCTCTACCACAAATCAACACATCAAAAGACACACGTTGTGTTAAAGGAGTCAGATATGCCTTTGTGCTGTTTAACATTTTAGCTTTTATAGTGAACTTCACTGCATATTTAACAACATATTCTCATCAGGCTATATTTTACAGATTTTTTATTCTCTGCTGCCACCTGTTGACTTCTAGTAACAAGAGATAAAACAGCCAGTGTGGTTTTTGTTCAGCTGTACAAGACCTTTGTGTCACTGTGAGTCTCTTGCACAGTAATACACGGCTGAGTCTTCTGCTGTCAGGCCTGATAGTTTCAGATACACCATACTCTTTGAATTATCTCTGGTGATTTCAGTTCGACCTTTGAAGGATTCAGAGTAGTCATTGCCACTGCCGCCACTATGAACACGTCCCAACCACACAAGTGGTTTTCCAGCTTGTTGTCTGATCCAGTGCATGCTACAGCAGCCAAAGCTGAACCCAGATCCTCTACAGGACAGAGTCAGAGTTTCTCCAGGCTTTTTCACAACTTTCAAAGGACTCCGAGTCCATACTTTGACTTTTTGTGCCTAAAAGGAAGATTGAAAAGACTGATTTCATTTGGAATCTGTTTACCCTAGATCTGATAATAGACGTGTCAAAACTCACGTTGTAGGCTGAATGAGAGCAGCAGTAAGCAGAGTGCATTCTTCATCTTGAAAGTGGTGATGTAACACTTCAGATCCAATCAGCAGCACATAAATACTAAACAGACGTTCAGGGTTGATTTGATTTGCATTGGAAGGGTCACAAGGTGCAATCATGACTGAAGGGCCAAACTATTAAAGAACGATATGACAAACCATTACCAGTGTGAGTGATAAAAATATTTCATTGCTTAAAAGTCTTAATAT
>NW_015648826.1:11807-12788 GCF_001515625.1 Sinocyclocheilus rhinocerous | reverse complement strand
CATTTTAGCTTTTTTAGCTTTTATAGTGAACTTCACTGCATATTTAACAACATATTCTCATCAGGCTATATTTTTTATTCTCTTTATTCTCTGCTGCCACCTGTTGACTTCTAGTAACAAGAGATAAAACAGCCAGTTTGGTTTTTGTTCAGCCGTGCAGCTGTACAAGACCTTTGTGTCACTGTGAGTCTCTTGCACAGTAATACACGGCTGAGTCTTCTGCTGTCAGGCCTGATAGTTTCAGATACACCATACTCTTTGAATTATCTCTGGTGATTTCAGTTCGACCTTTGAAGGAGTCATTGCCATCATTGCCACTGCCGCCACTATGAACACGTCCCAACCACACAAGTGGTTTTCCAGCTTGTCAGTGCATGCATTGAAAAGACTGATTTCATTTGGAATCTGTTTACCCTAGATCTGATAATAGACGTGTCAAAACTCACGTTGTAGGCTGAATGAGAGCAGCAGTAAGCAGAGTGCATTCTTCATCTTGAAAGTGGTGATGTAACACTTCAGATCCAATCAGCAGCACATAAATACTAAACAGACGTTCAGGGTTGATTTGATTTGCATTGGAAGGGTCACAAGGTGCAATCATGACTGAAGGGCCAAACTATTAAAGAACGATATGACAAACCATTACCAGTGTGAGTGATAAAAATATTTCATTGCTTAAAAGTCTTAATATACATCTTTACATTTACCGTTACATGCCTAATACAGAATTCTCTGTAAATAGACACAAATTAATAAAAGTATTTTCTGGATTTTATCTATCTATCTATCTATAATCAATAGATAGATATACACACGGGAGTGATCTTGAGCGCCTCCTAGTGCGCTGAAACATTAAGCGCATACAGCACAATTAGCATTAGAACTGGCACACCGTTGTCGCTTGTGAAATCAAAATGACGGCGCCGTGGGTGGAAACTTAAGATTAAGGGGCGGTAATATTATAATGAGATCCCTTTGCAA
>NW_015648826.1:10116-11360 GCF_001515625.1 Sinocyclocheilus rhinocerous | reverse complement strand
CCCTACAATCCCTGCCGGTACGAGACTCGAACCCGCAACCTTTGGGTTACGAGTCCGACTCTCCAACCATTAGGCCACGACTTCCCCCGACTTCCTTTTTTATGTTCACTGAATTCTCCAATGCATTGATTGACACTCTGGCTGCGTTCGAAACAGCATACTTCCCTACTATATAGTAGGCAAAAAGCAGTAGGCGAGCAAATAAGTATGTTTGAATCTTAAGTAGGGGAGAGTGGGGTAAGATGAGCCAGTGGGTAAGTTGACCCACCCCCTGTATCTTGCCAACTGTACACTTTTATTGTCATGTGACCATATATTTTGAAACCACCCATAATTTCTGAAAAGAAGAAACACACGGGAGGAGTGGAAGGCACCCAATTACTTTAAAAACTGTTTTTGGCTTGTCAAAGTAAAATTTTAGCATAGCATATGTAATGGCTGTTACATCAAAGTAAATTTATCCAGGTCTAAAAATATTTATGATGCATATAAGTGATTTAGCAATGTATAAAGCCATGTAAATCATTTAGCTAAATATTAGCCTGAATTAGTAATCAAGCTAGTTTTTTTCCAAAATGGCAGCTATGGGGCAAAGTGAGCCAAATGCTGTGGGGTAAATTGAGCCAGCATTTTAGCTTACCCTACCATAAGGCACTGAAGTTAAGTTAAATCTCTGAAGTATAAACTGGTAGTTTAATGTGATAGTACACAACTGATTTAGTTTATCATATATACATATTATTATTTGTAGTTTATTTGATAGGGACAGTGTACAAGTGCACCAAATCCATATCTGATAAGAACCAGAAGATGCTTTTCATCACATTATAATCAGATATAGCTTTCCACCTGTAGTCCCTAATGGCCTGTTCGACATTGCAGAAAAGCTACCATGCCAAGAATCTTTTGACTAGATTGTTCATTAGTTTCAGTGACATTTATTCCTTCATTCTAATTCAGTTTTTTATTTTAATTTTACTCAACAAACTCTCTGTTTAGTCTGTTTTTGGGAAGATTACAACTTTGGTGTTAAACATATTGTTTCAGAAATGCAAACAATTAAAGATTGAAATTTTCATTTGGTTGGTTTTATGTTGTTTACATTAGCTTTAAGAAAAGTAATAAGACTGTTTGAAAAAGGAAATTTGATTATTAAATTAGTTTTTAAAAGAGGTAAATGATCTTTCAAATTTAGCATGGGTTTGAACCAGATTCAGTCAGATGGTCAGTTTACAACCAGATGG
>NW_015648826.1:6024-8342 GCF_001515625.1 Sinocyclocheilus rhinocerous | reverse complement strand
TCTGGCACAATAATACACAGCTGTGTCTTCAGCTTGCATATTCTTTCCTTGCAGTGTTATTGTGTTACTGGAAGTGTCTCTGCTGATACTGAACTTGCTTTTCAGGGAATCCTTGTAGTATAAGCTTCCACTATGCCAGATGACTCCAATCCACTCCAGAGCTTTTCCTGCAGGCTGACGAATCCAGGCTGTACTATAGTCAGTAACTGAATAGGAGACTTTACAGTTGATAGTGAGAGTGGCATCAGGACGGACAGTCAGAGACTCAGGCTGAGTGAGTTCATATGAATCAATACCTGTATCAAATCAAATAATACCAGTTCATAAGAGAGCATGAAACAATTAACGAGCTTTTTAGCAACAAAATGATGTATCACACAGAAAGCAGACTAAACTTACAGGATATCACTGCCAGAAGCAGCACTAAAGATGAAGAGATCATGGTTTGTTTCACAGCACAGTTTGAATGAACTGAAGCGATTCTTCACTCCCTCTAGTGATCAGATGAATATATAAATTGACTCATGCCTGCTGTTTAAATATGCAACAGGAGATTTACATAATCATACAGAGCTATGTTCTGTAATACCTGTTGGAAAAAATAAAAGAAATACAAAAGGGCATTCAGATCAGTGATTATTAACAAGTGTCATAAATCGGCAAGAAAATTGTATGTTAATAATGTATGTTCCGAAAAACCTAGACTAAGCAAGACTAAAACTGCAGAGAACATGTTGTAGTTTTTAGAACAGATTGAAGAAGCAGTTCGACCATCCCTCTTGTGATCAGATAAAATGGTTCATACCCACTGGTTAAATATGAAACAACAAATCTATATAATCACATGCATTAGTTTTTGTTTTGCCTTTAGTTTAATTATGTCAAACCCATAATTAATAAACAAAATTCAATAGGCTAGGAATATTTTAAATGGCTCACTCTTAAAAAATAAAGGTTGCAAAACTGGGTTTTAAACTGGGTTTTCACAGTAATGCCATAGAAGAACCATTTTTTGTTCTCCAAAGAACATTTCAGTGAACATTTTATCTAAAGAACCTTATTCTTACTAATAAAGAGCCTTTTGTGGAGTGGTAAGGTTCCGTGGATGTTATAGGTTCTTCATGGAACCACTGATGCCAATAAAGAACTTTTATGTTGTGACCCTGAAACATAGGGATTTTTTTAACTCTTAATGAAAATAGAGAGTCTGTTTTCTAATGATATAGGCTAATTATAATTAAATTATTATTAAAGTAAATTAATTTTTAGAAAATTGCCTATAAAGATTTTAAAATATTATTATTAATAAGTAAAAAAAAAAAAAAAATGGGTGGGGGTATGTATAATATAGTTTATATTTAACAATACATTCACAATATTCAGTGATATGTGATATGCTCCCTGAAGTTCTTTTTTGAGCTGTGGACACTGAAAAATGTAAATGTAAATGTAACTTCAGCTGCACTGCATATTTCAGCATAACATCTGATTTCATGGTATAACTAAGACTAAGACAGGACACGGAGCGTGTGTTTTTTAGTATGTGTCTCCATTGCAGCAAACTCTTCTAATCCGCTCCAGTCCTCCAGAAGCTTGTCGTATCCAGTTTGTGCAGTAGCTACAGCTAGACAGTGAATAGCCTGAGACTTTACAGGAGAGACTCAAAGGTTGGCCAGGCTTTAGTTCTTTAGAATCTGGCTGAGTGAGTTCAATACTGTAGACACCTGGAGAAAGAAGCATATGAGTTCAAAACCATGTTAAGTATGAAAATTAATAGCAGCGTTGTAGAATTTCCTGATAACATACTTGGTGTTGCAGAAAAGAGCAGCAACAGTATCCACCCAGTCATGATGTTTAATGTTTGCTCTTAACTGTGCACTAAATATGCAGCATAATTAGCCTGTGTATGTGCACATCCATAAATAAGGAGGAGTCATGAAAGATTTGCATCATGGAAATCCTCTTTCTTCACAAACAAAAGCATATACCGATTGATATTTTGCGTCATGCATTAATAGTCGTCCTTACAGACAACTGCAGCATTTTTTTTTTTATTGCACTGCACAGATAAAGGCTGCATGTTGTTTGAGAGTTAATTTGAGTATCATTTCCAGCTATTAGCACTATGATATGCTTATCTAGAAACTATACATACACCACAGATGTGAGGTTATGTATGAGGTTTACATATTTAGCCTTTTTGGTCTTTATGTAGGACAAGTATAAAAACAAGCACACAATGTTTTACCACATTATAGGAGCATGACATACTTTTCCATAATTCTGATTTAATGTCAGTAAGGGTCTAATGAAGGGTT
>NW_015648826.1:0-4977 GCF_001515625.1 Sinocyclocheilus rhinocerous | reverse complement strand
AAAACCTCCCAGGTCCTCGCAAAGTCCAAGTAAAAGTCAAAGACTACTTACGCTGTTCTGTGTTCGCCATCACCTTCTGCAACTGCCTGTTTCTGGGTACGACTGCATTGATATGCTCCTTGAAGGTAAGGAATTTTGCTGCAATTACTAACACATTGTAAGCAGTGGCTCAGGTCAAAACTGACTTTTTGACTCGGAGAGCCATATATTTGCCATATATTATGATCAAATGGCAATTAGATGTTGTGGAAAAAATTATTTTGTGTTTTTATTTTCACAGGCAATGAATAGGAAGTATAGGAGAGATGTCAAAGGAGCAAAGAAATTCAGCCGCTGTGCTCTGGCTGCCAATATTTGTGCCATCATTACAACCATCATCACCATAATTGTTGTTTCTGTTGTCACTGCAATTGCTAAGAATGGACCTGGTTATTATAACCATAGATGTCATGTCATTTAAATTTTCAGATCCAGACATTACAATGAAACATCAGCAAAACTTGTAGCTCTGACTATATGATGCAATCTACATTTGTCTTCGTTAGTTTTGCATAAAATGTATTATTTTCTTGTTATTGTTTGCTGCTTATTATTAAACACTGCATTCAGCTGTACATCTTTGTATTTTCATTGGATGTTTGTTCACGAGAAGTATACTGACATTTACCCTTTCACACACAGATTATTATATAGTTACAGCTCTTTGAAGCTATGCTACAGTATGAATTTACTTTTGTGTTGAACCAGCACTAGGCTTCAGATCAGCAGCACATCCTGGAAAAAAGGACCTTATGTGTGCATTATACTGTATGTACACACATAAATAAAGCTTATATAGTTTTCATGCATTTAAAGGAGTACAACTATAGTACACTTTGAATTAGAGTGTTTGTGAAGTGAAAATGAAGCATATAAATTCATCTTGATTAAATGCATCAAATGCATCTTGATGTCTCATTAAGTTTTGAGAAGTTTAAAAGAAAGTATTCTGTGAATGTGAGTCTCTGTGTTTCTGTGATTGTGTGTCACTATGTAGTGGACGACTTCTTGTGTTCCACTGCAACCTACTGACACAGAAGAGAACTGCAGTTTTAAACTATAAGTTTGTCTAGACCAGTTTTTGTATCATTGCCACATACGTTAGTGTCACTGTGATTCTCTTGCACAGAAATACACAGCTGAGTCCTCTTCTGTCAGTCCAGACAGTTTCAGATACATCATGCTTTTCGAATCATCTCTGGTGATTTCAAGCCTCCCCTTAAAGGATTCTGCCTTATGTCCACTTCCAGAACTGTAGCCCAGACCCATTCACACAAGTGGTTTTCCAGCTTGATGTCTGATCCAGTGCATAATACAGCAGTCAAAGCTGAACCCGGATCCTCTACAGGACAGAGTCAGAGTTTCTCCAGGCCTTTTCACAACTGTGCTTTCAATGGACTCCATTTTTTGACATTGCAGGCCTATAAAGAGAAAGTAGGAGATTTTTTTAATAATAAGTTAAAACAATCACACACACACACACACATACATATATATAATAACTCACAGTTTAGGTTGAACAAAATTAGTAATATATGTATATTCTTCATCTTGTGAGTGTTATATGACTCTACAGCTGTACTCGGCTCAGCCGGATATAAATACTTGCAGCCTATCGTAGATTATTTTGACTATGCATAATGAGGAAATGATGAAAGATCACTGAGATGTTCTTTTACACTTACACAGAGGATAACCAGAATCCAGTGTTTGAAGGGCTTGTTAATATTCATTACTTTGATTACATCTTTTAATGTTTGATTAGTATGAAATATTTATATCTACAGTATATTATTTAGGTTTTTTATTCACTCTAATGACCAAGCCTAACATAACCTATAATGTTTGTGAAATGAACATTATCTCATGACATTTTTGAAGAACCATAGAAAAGTAAAGTGATGTTGATAGAACGTCTGATTAAATGTTGAGAAGGTGTTTAAAAGAAACTGTGATTGTGTGAGTCACTGTGTAGTGGACTTTACTTGTTGGATTCTACTGCAACCTACTGTCACAGATGAGAACTGCAGTTTTAAACTATAAGTGTGTTTGTACAAATCCGTTTTTGTATCATTTGCACACAGGTTTGTGCTTGCCTTGCACAGTAATACACAGCTGAGTCCTCTTCTGTGAGTCCAGACAGTTTCAGATACACTATGTTTTTTGAATTGTCTCTAGTAATTTCTATTCGTCCCTCAAAACTTTTAGCATAGTCTTGTCCTTGTCCATTATTCCAAACACGGCCCATCCATACCAGTGCTTTTCCAGGTTGCTGTCTGACCCACTGCATGTGGTAGCTTCCGAAAGTAAATCCTGATCCTCTACAGGAAAGACTCAGAGTTTCTCCAGGCTTTACCTCTGCTACAGAAGAAATGGACTCCAAATTCTGACCTTTCACTCCTATTGAAAAATAAAATAGAAATAAGGTAACATCAGGTAGAGTGAATATTTACTGTTACAGTTTGAGATGGTGTAAGGTTTCATATTATGAGACACACTTGCAAAGGCCAGTAAAAACAGAAGGTAAAGCAGGTTGTTGGACATCTTTGATTCAGTGAAGTGAACTCATATGAGATCCAGTGGAGAAGGACTGATCACATATATGTACCACAAATGAAGGGTGGTGACGTCATACAGATTTAAGACCAAAAGGATGTTTCAAAATATTCAAACAGGCTAATTTGTTCAATTATATCAATACTGGGAGTATGTACAGTTAAAATCAAGACGTTTGTTGGAGTTGCTATTGACCTACATTTCTAAAATTCCATTTACATACTAAATATACATTTATGAATAATAACAACATGATTTTACATGGTATAATTTTATGTACAGTAGCTATTTAAAATGATATATTTTTGGCCACTCCATAAGAGGATGGCACTTATTTAAAGAGCATCATTTGACCATCATTCAAAAGTGACATGTATTTGTTTGTTTGTTTGTTTATTTAAGCTTAATAATGTAGACTTATCATTAGATTAGTAAACTAGTAGACTTACTTAGTATATAATTTCAAAAGATTACATCTATCTGTCTTTAAATGTAATGCAGTAGATGTTGTTTTATACAAACTTAAACTTTAATCAGATTTGATTTAAATGATTTACTCATTCATCAAATTAACTTATAACATTATAACTATTAAACTACGAAATTACTATTAACTATGAAAATACAAACATTTATAACTACTTGGTAGGCAGTAAATGTTTTCTTAAGAGACGTTGTGTTCAGTGAGTCGAACAGCTGCTCCTCAGCAGGCACTGAAGTAACAGACACTAGCAAGTACAGACTACTAGCATTATTGCTGTAAAAGAGATTAATTGGATTTTTTTTTCATAGTCATGAGCTTCATAAGAATAAATCAGTAAATAAACAATACAATGATGACAGTATCAGTAATAATATCTAGACTGTCTGAAAGATTGTAAAACCATAAAAATAGACTTCACTATCATGAAATAATGAAAAATAATTATAATTTATAACTGGAAAGCAATATGGTACGTTTTTAATAAAGAATGTACACTAATGTTTGAGTCATTTTTATGAATATTTAATGAGTATTTATGAGTATTTAATCTGCATCTGAAACTGAATCAGTAATTAGAAGTAGCTTAGTGATGATTCTTAGCATAAAGCTGTGTATTTGTGTGCCGAGTGCTAGTGTGTTTTTTTTATCAAGGCAGCAACTGCTCTGTGTCACTGTGACTCTCTGGCGCAGTAATACACAGCTGTGTCCTCAGTCTGCATATTCTGTCCTTTCAGAGTTACTGTGTTGCTGGAAGACTCTCTGGTAACTTGAAATCTACTTTTCAGTTTATCACTGTAGTGTGTGCTACCGCTACCACACATCCTTCCAACCCATTCCAGGGCTTTTCCTGCAGGCTGCCGAATGAAGTTGGTACATTAGCTGCTGTCAGTCACTGAATATCCAGAGATTTTACAGGACTCAGTGCTTTTTCTGCATCATTGTGTATTTCTTGCACAGTAATATACAGCTGTATCTTCTGTTGTCAGACCAGAGAGTTTCAGATACACCATGCTGTTTGAATTATCTCTAGTGATCTCTATTCGTCCCTCTACACTTTTAGCATACACTGTTTTACTGGCATCATACCAGATAACCCCCATCCAGATGAATGTTTGTCCTGCTGGCTGTCTGATCCAGTGCATGCTGTATTGTCCAAAATCAAATCCAGATCCTTTACACGAGAGATTCAAAGTTCCTCCAGGCTTTTTGGTGACAGGACTTGATGGGATGGACTCCAGGCTCTGACCGTTAACACCTAAAACAAAAAATTATAATGGCCTGTCAGCATTATCATATACAGTACATCTATTAATCTATTAATGAAATCTGAAGCCAGAATTAAATATTATTACACAGACAAATAGATTGTCTATACATACTAGTAAAGCACATCAGGAGAAAAAATAAGAATGAAATGTCTGCCATTTCAAATGATGCAGGAAGGTCAACTGCTACAATGTCATTGAACACTGCTGGTACAAATACTGTATGTAATATCATTTACATTTGGGTGGAGCTTTAAAATTTATAAAATATGCCACTGTTGGTGAGATAAGTATAGAATCTCCTTCTTTCATAATATTAAATGACCATAATATTTTGTTTGTCATTTAATTTCCATTTAAAGATTTTTTTTTTTACATTATATCAGTCTGTATTTTTTAATATCTTCAAACATACTTGAATAAGAATGTCACAAGTTCTATATTTTTTATATTTTAACAATTTCAGTAGTTCTGGGACTTTCTCAAATCTGTGAATTACTGTTCTTTGACCTCTTCAGTCATTTTCATGTACTATTTAATGTTTATACATTCATTACATCCGTTATGTATTGTTTATTATTATTATTTATTATTATTGTGATGCTTATGAAGCAATATTGTGTTTCTGGCTAC
>NW_015648825.1:0-960 GCF_001515625.1 Sinocyclocheilus rhinocerous | reverse complement strand
ATTGTAGTCAGTGTAAATGTTGCCAATTTAGTGATTTTGTCACTAAATTTTGTGACTTCCTCACCCTTTTTGAGACTTTTTTTCAAAAGTCTAGCAACCATCAATTTCAATTTCTTGGACAAACCTTATTTAGATTCCAAGACTATTTATATAGATCAGTGAACTCACCATTATGACCTCCATCTAACAACATATAGCAATTGTTTTCGTTACTTCAATTGAAAGCAGTTGGCAACACTGGTCAGTGTTTTTTTCCCCCTTTCTTATTTTGATGATGTGAAATGTGGTGTTTTTTTTTCCCTTTCTTATTTTGATGATTTAAGTGAAATGTGGAGTCATAAAAAAAAATAAAAAATCCACATCACTTTTGGCCACTGTTGTTTGGTGGGATTACTGTCACAATATTTAAGTGTGTCAAAATTCTAAGAATGACGTAATTTTACTCTTATTCCTAGATTTAATAATAAGGTCCCATTTACACTACTGTGTTTTCGTTTTAAAACACATAACTTTTGCTACGGTTACGCCTATCGTTTACACTACTCTGGTGTTTTCGACCCTCGAAAACAGACTTGTGAAAACGCTGCAGACCCCGATTTAGTTTGAAAACTCCAGGGTTGGGTTTCAGTGTAAACGAACCAAAACGAAGACTTTTGAAAACGATGGCGTGGCTGCCCACATTCGCTCTGCATATCCTTGATGACCGTGTAAACAATAACATCATGCTCATTGTTGTACCCATAGATATGTATGGGTAGATTCCCCATTCGACCTCTCGAAACACGTAGACGCATCCGCCATCTAAATAATAGGGAATCTACCTATACATATCTATGGTTGTACCTGCATGGTCACGTGACATGCGTTTTTGGTTGTGTAGTGTAGACGGAGATAATTTCTGAAACGCAGCGGAAACGCCAGTGTAGACTAGGATCGTTTTCATTTTCATTCTAAAACATT
>NW_015648824.1:0-605 GCF_001515625.1 Sinocyclocheilus rhinocerous | reverse complement strand
TCAACAGCTGTCTAAAGGCTACCATCAAAATAATCAAATTGATATAACAATAAAAATAGTTCAAAGCAAATGTGTGCACAATTATCTGATCTGATATCAGATCTTATGGCTATCTTATGGATATCTGATATCAGATCAGATCTAATAAAAATTATTATTATTATTTATAAGTGGTCTTTGTCTGCTTTAAGTACAGTGAAGTTACTTCACATAAAGCAGACAAAGAGCACTTAATAATAATAATAAGACCACGTTAAAGCATTTTGGAATGTTTTCATGAAGAAGTTATTCCAGCATAAAGCACTCGCATTGATTAAAGAGTGACTGGTTAGTAGTCAATATCCGATAGCTTATGACAACATGATTGATGACTTTGACCTTTGACCCATAATTATATCCATATGCGACCTTTGACATCATAATATTTCCATATGCGAAAACCGGCGTGCGTGAAATCCGGCCGTCAAACCGGATGACAAATGATGTTTTTGTAAGCGACGGAGGATGACAGGTGATAAATGAAGTCCTAAAGGAATGTTTTGAAGATATTATGGATCGTCCCCATATCCGGACTCTCGTGTGCGGACGTGTCCGTGGTATCAGGT
>NW_015648823.1:583-1656 GCF_001515625.1 Sinocyclocheilus rhinocerous | reverse complement strand
GAGGGATCAGGAAAACAAATATAGGAGCACTCCTAATAGGTACGTACAAAATGTGTTCCAATGTAGTGTATGGTAACACTTTACATTAAGGTTAATTAGTTAACATTAGTTAACTACATTAGTTAACATGAACTAAGAATTAACAATACTTCTACATCATTTATTAATCTTAGTTAATGTTAATTTCAGCATTTATCAATGCAATATTAAAACCATAAGTTGTTCGTTAACATTGGATAATGCACTGTGAATTAACATGAACAAACAATGAACGCCTGTATTTTTATTAACAAACATTAACTAAGATTAATAAATAGTGTAACAAATGTGTTGTTCATTGTTCGCTAATGCTAGTTAATGCATTAACTAATGTTAACAAATGACACCATATTGTAAAGTGTAACCAGTGCATGCAATCATTTTATAGATGGAACTGTCGATACAGCTCCATTAAAGCGTGATTACTCCTCGTGAGCTTTTCATACAGACTTAGGCCTACATAATATAGATAGATATATAATATATATATATATATATATATTATGCATGTGCCTACCAGAAGATACATGACGTTTAAACAGTGTAAAATGTTGTTTCATACACACAAGAGCGTTTTAGAAATTGAAACTTTTGTTTTAACATTAACAATTAGGCTAAGTGACGAAGAACTGTTGATGAACCACAAAGTCAACTGTTACCGCGACTTGATTGAACCACAGAAACACCTATTCGTCAAAATTAAGTTAATACTTTATCTGTTCAATTTACTTTATATAAAATCAAATATATATTTGGCTGACCACCACACATATTAATGACAATGAATCAGGCTACGTACCTCAGTTTTCCCGCAGTGATGTCTTCCACTTGCGATGTGTTGATCTTTGGAAGCACACGCGCAGTAGTGACGAGGAGTCGACTCCAAAAGAGTCGATTCCTTGAATCTGACCAGCCCAGTTTTCGAAGTAGACTTAATATAAAATTATTAATATTCGACTCAGGCTGTGTCTCCACTAATTTGGGAGTCACTCTAAAGAACCTGAAACCGATTACATGAGAGACAATAGCATAGC
>NW_015648823.1:0-296 GCF_001515625.1 Sinocyclocheilus rhinocerous | reverse complement strand
TATATTAATTAGATTTTATTAACATAGGCTAATCATTCTCAGGTAGTAACTCGACCCTCGGGATCATATGAACAATTAAAAAGACGTATGAGACGAAATAAATGTCTTATTTTACATTATTTTGCGCAGTTAATGCATAATTCTTAAATGGATTTGTTTGGATCGGCATGCACTTTATCTATACAAGCTCGAAAAATGTGCTCGTCATGACTAATTCCAGATCATTTAAAACTGACACTATGGCTTTAGTAAAGGACGGATGTTGCAAACATTTTTTATGCTTTGCTTATCATTGT
>NW_015648822.1:660-955 GCF_001515625.1 Sinocyclocheilus rhinocerous | reverse complement strand
CGCTGCACGCAAACAGGGCGCAAGTTCTTTCCGTTCCTGCACTTATATCGTTTTTAATCACATTACAATGCGAACGCAGGAATCGTTAAGCAGAATCAAAATGCACGCGTCTTATTGAATACCCGGTTCTTGGAAATTTGGAACCGGTTCTGAAATCCGGTTTTCGTTCGATACCCAACCCTAGTCATAAATCACTTACCGCCATGTCGTTCCAAACCCGTAAAAGCTTCGTTCGTCTTCGGAACACAATTTAAGATATTTTGGATGAAAACCGGGAGGCTTGTGACTGTCCCAT
>NW_015648822.1:0-198 GCF_001515625.1 Sinocyclocheilus rhinocerous | reverse complement strand
AATTCGTTATTTTTGTTTTCTTCGCGTACAAAAAGTATTCTCGTCGCTTCATAACGTTACGATTGAACCACTGATGGCAGATGGACTATTCTGACGATGTCTTTCATACTTTTCTGGAGCTTGACAGTGTAAGTTACTTGGCAGTCAATGGGACAGGTTTTCATCCAAAATATCTTAAATTGTGTTCCGAAGACGAAC
>NW_015648821.1:0-528 GCF_001515625.1 Sinocyclocheilus rhinocerous | reverse complement strand
CAGAAATTGAATAAAGTTATCAAACACTAAATTCTACATTAAATAGATTAAAGCTACAAAAGATAGTTGACTTCCTCTTTTTTCTTTTGATCTTTGATTAATAGACATCACAGCAGCTCGGGTTTTTTCTTTTGATCTTTGATTAATAGACATCACAGCAGCTGATTCGGGTTTTTTTTGGCTGCTTTTTCTTTAAAGTGGAAGTGAAGCATTCAGTCAAGCTTACATTACTTAGTAATTTGATTTCCACTTTCATTAAAACATATAACAAACATGATTAATGTAAAGTAATATATAAGCATTTCTTTACTTTTTGAACACTCGCTTGTTTAAATTGAAGACGGCGAACTTGAAAGTACTGTTGAGTCACATTTAAAGGGGTCATATGATGCTGCTAAAAATAACATTATTTTGTGTATTTGGTGTAATGCAATGCGTTTATGTGGTTTAAGGTTAAAAAAAACATTACTTTCCATATACTGTATATTGTTTCTCCTCTATGCCCCGCCTTTCTGAAACGCGTAGATT
>NW_015648820.1:0-537 GCF_001515625.1 Sinocyclocheilus rhinocerous | reverse complement strand
GTATGCTGTGGAAATATGGAGCTGAAAAGTACACTATAGCTGAAAGCAATAGAAAGTATGAATTGTTCTTCACATATGATGGTGCTGATGGGAGATTCAAAGACCGACTGAAGCTGGACAAACAAACTGGATCTCTGATCATCACAAATATCACAACTGAACATGCTGGAGTTTATCAACTAGAGATAACTGAAGCGAGAACAACATCAAAATCATTCAATGTTTCTGTCTATGGTGAGTAGAAAACATTTGTTATATCTTTCAACATTCTTGTTTTATTTTATTGGAACAATTTACATTTTAAAGTGATTTAAGATTTTGGTACAGATGTCAAACACACTCACAACTGTCATTGTGTAAAATACTCCACATAGGCAAGCTTGATGAACCCAAGTGCAGTTTATTGACATGAAAACAAATAAAAACGTAGAAGTGGAAAACTAAACTTAAAACATGACCTGACTCGAAAATATCCATAAACATAGACTTAAGCATAAACATGAGCATTGACATGAACTTGATCTAGATATGGACTCA
>NW_015648819.1:406-1366 GCF_001515625.1 Sinocyclocheilus rhinocerous | reverse complement strand
ACATACGTTTTCATTGTTGATGGGTTTTTCGTACCAAACTGGATCCCGCAAAATTAAAGCCCAGGCATATAGAGATAAAAACTCATCAGTCTTTGTGCTTCATTGATGCATCTAAAGCTTTTGATCGGGTTAACCATGCAAAGTTATTTTTTTAAATGAGACAAAGAGGGTGCCAGAATACATTGTGAGAATCCTGGCTTATTGGTATGCCCACCAGATGATGCGAGTAAAATGGGGCAATAAAGTCTCTGCCCCTTTTGGGGTTAGTAATGGCGTGAGACAAGGAGGGATTTTGTCCCCAATTCTGTTTAATCTTTACATGGATGATCTATCTGAATGTTTGAATGCTTGTAAAACTGGGTGTATGATTGGGAATATTCTAGTGAATCATATTATGTATGCAGATGATCTTGTGGTGTTTAGTCCTAGCAGTGCTGGTCTTCAACTGCTTTTAACTATGTGTTCTGATTATGGTCTTGAACATGATATCTTATATAATCCTGATAAGAGTGTGGTTATGATTTGCAGAACTAAGGAGGATAAAAGTATAAAATTTCCAGTTTTCAAGTTGTCTAATTGGAGTCTCACTGTGTGTGCTAAAGTAAAATACCTGGACATTTCAATCACTGAACGCATGACAGACGATGAGGACATTGAAAGGCAACGCCGTATGATGTATATGCAGGCGAATATACTTTTACGTAAGTTTAGTTTCTGTTCAGATGAGGTGAAGGTGTCACTTTTTAAAGCATATTGTACAACACTTTATACTGCTCATCTGTGGTTCAACTATAGAACATCTAGTTTACAGAAGCTGCAAGTAGCTTATAATGATGCAATGAGAATTTTACTAAAGAGACCTAGATGGCATAGTGCAAGTGAAATGTTTGTGAGTGCAAGAGTAATCACTTTTAAAGCACTGTTACGAAATCTTATGTATAGATTTATCTGCCGGCTAAA
>NW_015648819.1:0-155 GCF_001515625.1 Sinocyclocheilus rhinocerous | reverse complement strand
TTTTTTGTAAATTAACGGTAATATACT
This sequence comes from Sinocyclocheilus rhinocerous, assembly GCF_001515625.1. Lineage (NCBI taxonomy): Eukaryota > Metazoa > Chordata > Actinopteri > Cypriniformes > Cyprinidae > Sinocyclocheilus > Sinocyclocheilus rhinocerous. The sequence goes on along the minus strand of NW_015648819.1, from coordinate 128 downwards.
GGCAGCAGGGTTTCCAGCAGTAAACCGTAATTTTACAGTTTTATTACTGTATTCTAGATTTAAAAAATTTTTTTTTATTAAACAATAGAACTGGCAATTTTGCCAATCATTAACTTTATTATAAATAT
>NW_015648818.1:319-1199 GCF_001515625.1 Sinocyclocheilus rhinocerous | reverse complement strand
GGCGCACATATGGGCGCAAATGCATTTGCTATTTAAACAACGTGGCGCATGCAAATGCATTTGCTATTTAAACAACGTGGAGCAGGATGTGAAAATGACAACTGCGTCAGGCTGAAACTAACAAAAACACTTGCACCGCGCCTTGTGCCGGGTGTATGATAGGGCCCTTAGTGTTCTTGTGACGAGAATGGTATAAAAGTGACTGTAAATGAACAGAGGTGATGTTTAGCTATTTTTAACAGACAGAATCAATTATTTACAATTCAGAATATTTTTAAATGTTTAATGAAATGATTTACAGCAATATAAGGCTGTTTAATTACTGTAGTTTTTGTGATTGTTTGTCTCTTCACTTGTTTGTCAGCGGTGGAGATCAAACCGTTCAGATCCATCATGGATCAACCACAAACACCTCGAGATGACTGTTCTTTTCCAGGACACAGGTACATTGAGTAACACATTAAATAGCCTTTTATGTTATAAAAAAAAGTTTATTTTGTGTATGGCTTTTATAATATTCATTGAAAACAATAAGACCATAAAGGCTCCAAAAGTGTTTTTTATAAAAATACCTTTTGAAGTATATTAAGATGATTCTTATGATAAAGGGTTAAATCTGTTCTGTTTTAGCTCAGTTCATCAGAAGAGATCAGAACCAGAGCCCAGCTGTGTGTCTATGAAGAGTGACGCGTCTATGATTGAACCAATGAAGTTTAACAGCGGAGATACACGGCCTGATCTCAGGTATAACGTTTGTATAAAAATATGATTATAACATATATACAATCACAGTTCAGTTCACTATTTTTGTATAAAAAGTGAATTAAATGATTTCTAAGTGCTCTTTACATACAATAATTTGCATACAGTAATTTAAAGG
>NW_015648818.1:0-245 GCF_001515625.1 Sinocyclocheilus rhinocerous | reverse complement strand
CAGTTCATCAGAAGAGATCAGAAGCAGAGTCCAGCTGTGTGTCTATGAAGAGTGACGCGTCTATGGTTTGTCAAGAACAATTCAAAAGTGGAGATACACGGCCTGCTCTCAGGTATAACATTTCTGTAAAAGATATGATTTGAAGATATGATACAGAATATATGATACATTGGGCTTATCAACTCCTGCAATAATGTGGAATTTTTATTTTACAGGCATGAAGTCCTCAACACGTTTAGATCAAA
>NW_015648817.1:280-577 GCF_001515625.1 Sinocyclocheilus rhinocerous | reverse complement strand
TCAACTTTTAAAAAACATGTCTCAAGACTTTATGGCGGTTTTCCTATAGGCTTAGATCTCTGCCACAATTCTGCGCGCGAAGATCATATTTTGAGCACACAAAAGTGCATTTTGCACGCGTGCGATCTGAGTTTTGTGGAGAAAACGTTCGTTTCGCAAAGAAAAAAGTATTTCGAGTGCACGAAAATCAATTTTGCATTTAAAATACGTTTTTGGATGTGTGCAGACCTTCTCTTTTGCGCGTGCAACGTTTCACTAGCTTGCTCACCTGATGCCCGCCCTCAGTGCTCTCTAAAT
>NW_015648817.1:0-194 GCF_001515625.1 Sinocyclocheilus rhinocerous | reverse complement strand
TGCCATAATTCCAGCCAATCAGAGACGAGGCTGCTAAATTCTGATTGGCTGCCTTGACATCCAATCACAACATTTCTTGCATTACCTCGACAGCAGAAGAGGAAAAATACAGTGTATGCATAATTATTGTGGCGAGGGGGGCGTGGTAAAGCGAGGTCTGCAGCGGGAGAGAGAGTTGGGAGACGAGCGGTGAG
>NW_015648816.1:0-3310 GCF_001515625.1 Sinocyclocheilus rhinocerous | reverse complement strand
GTGCCAGTCAAAAGTCTAGCAGCTGCATTTTGTACTGTTTGTAGGTGATTCATACATGATTGGTTAATACCAATATACATTGAATTGCATTAGTCCAGTCGAGATGAGATAAAAGCATGTATAGCTCTCTCAAACTCAGCACAAGTTAAAAAACCCTTCACCTTAGCAAGGAGTCTGAGCTGAAAAAAAATTGATTTAACTACTGCGTTTACTTGCTTATCAAAAGTCAAAGCAGAATCAAACACAACACCCAAATTTTTTACAGAGGGCTTGACATATGCAGCCAGATCACCCAGCACTTGCTGTATGTTACCAGATACAGCTAAAGAACCGAACACAATTGCCTCAGTCTTACTCTCATTGAGATTCAAAAAATTATGAGACATCGAAGCCTTAATATCAGACAGACAAGCAGTTAAATCACTCAAACTCTGGTTGTCATTTTTTTTAAAAGGCACATAAATTTGCGTGTCGTCAGCATAACAATGAAACGACACTTTGTGCTTATTAAAAATGGAACCCAACGGGAGCATATACAAAGAAAATAAAATTGGAGCAAGGATAGAACCTTGAGGAACTCCACAAGTCAACACTGATTTAGAGGATGAGCACCCATCTACACAAACTGAGAAAGTTCTATTTTTTAAATAAGATTTGAACCATTTTAGGACAGAACCATTAATACCCACACAGTGTTCAAGACGGGAAATAAGAATACTGTGGTCTACAGTGACAAATGCTGCACTTAAGTCTAAAAGCAAAAGTACTACAGAGTTACCAGTATCAACTGATATCAAGATATCATTTAACACTCTTAAAAGGGCAGACTCAGTACTGTGATGTTTCCTAAAACCTGACTGAAAAGTTTCAAACACACGATTTGAATCTAAATAACTTAGCAGTTGATTAAAAACAACTTTCTCTAAAATTTTAGAAATAAAAGGTAGATTGGAAATCAAAAAGACTAAGAAAAAGAGATCTTAAGATCATAAAATGTAAATAAAGTAAAAAGGCTAACAGATAAAATGAAAAGATTTCAATATTAACTAAAACATTTTGTTCAAAATTTTCTATAACCAAATTATCCGAGTTAGACTTTCCACATTAATTTAATCTGATATCCTTGCTGTATATAATTCTAAATAGCATTAATTTAATCTGATATCCTTGCTGTATATAATGGTTTCTAAATAGTGATATATCTATAGTGTCTCATTTGGTTTTATTTTGTCCTAAGGACTTTCAAGAGAAACAGCTGAGACAAAGTCTGAGTATTAAAAAGTATGAGTATTTGGCTGAATTGAGTAGAGTTCCGCAATAGTGTCCTCCTGGAATATCATAGCGGTCATTTCATACCTATATGATGTGTGCGTGTGTGTGCTCATGTGGTGCTCATGTGTTGCTTTATGAGAACTGTGAGCTATGTTTTATTACTAGGAGAGGTGGAGTGGGGGTGGGTCTGTCATTTTGATGGGTTCGAGAGGCACTCTGATGACAGGCCACTTGGCTGTTATAGATGAAGAGTGGGGGTGGGTCTGTCATTTTGATGGGTTCGAGAGGCACTCTGTTCATCTATAACAGCCAAGTGGCCTGTCATCAGAGACCATAAACCACAGCAGATGAAATAAAGAGATCAGCCATGTTGAGTGAAGTACTGGGCAGCCGTGCCAAGACTGTGTGTGTGACATTTTTCACTTTAATCCAGGGCTGTGTATGTGTGTGTTGGAGAATGTCTCTGTATGGCACACACTTTTCATTATAACCCGAATGTGTTTCTACAATACAGCATTATACTGACCATAAACATGTGAATTCATTGTAGTCTTCGGTAGTATTTCTGTGCGGTTCTGGCCGGAAGGTAGAGCAACCCTGGCTTCATTTGATTGATTAGAAACACCTCTAATATCTACAAAGGTTAATCAATACCGCCTCGAGGGAATGGGCAGAATTGATCTTTGTGTGTGTTTATTTTCGCAAGCTCTTCAGTTTTTTTTGAATTGCAGATTTTGAGGTGGGTAAGCACATTGTCTCATTTGTAAATGTTAATGTATGGGATATTCTTACTGTATGTGTTAAAAAAATCTGAATGTCTCTGTTTGTTCGCTTTTCCATCTTTCCCTTTTTTAATTCTTTTTCTGTCCTTTTTCCCAGGCTCAACTCTATGCAAGGATCTAAGGTTATACCTGAGCAAATGTTTCACACCAGGTTCAATAGACAGTCAACTCCAGCAGGTGATCCGAGAAAACCTCTACTCGAGAGCTGTGCCCTGTGAGTACCCCAAAAAATATTGTTCAGACGTTGCTCTTTAAAAGCAAAAAAAGACTTATGTGGAGGTCTAATTTATGTTTCATTTGAAGGAGAAGGGTGTAGTTTTACTAGCACCACAAACAGAAAAAAGTGACTGTTTTCCAAACAGGTTTCCCAGATGCTCCCCCATTTCTGTCATTGGTCAGACAAACAGATAGCTCCGCCCTAAACTCACGTCATTGGATGAGCTGTTGTTGTGTCTGATTGCTTAAACAATCAGAGCAATGTTTTGTTACTGCCTATAGGTATCAACTTTGTCTCAGCTGTTTCTCTTGAAAGTCCTTAGGACAAAATAAAACCAAATGAGACACTATAGATATATCACTATTTAGAAACCATTATATACAGCTAGGATATCAGATTAAATGAATGTGGAAAGTCTAACTCTGATAATTTGGTTATAGAAAATTTTTAACAAAATGTTTTAGTTAATATTGAAATCTTTTCATTTTATCTGATAACCTTTTTTTAATTTACATTTTATGATCTTAAGATCTCTTTTTCTTAGTCTTTTTCTCAGGACACAAATCTGAGAAGCAGAAGACCAAAGCAAAAGTCCCCATTTGCTTCATTTAATCTCATTGCATTAATTCATTTGTAATTTTTCTTTTCTATGGTTAAACACACACACACACACACACGTTTAAACAACCCAATAAACTACTAGAAAATGAGCTTATTTCATGCAGTAGCACTTAACATCTTGCATGCAGACTGATCAAGCTCAAGGTACTGCAGTTTTTCTGATGAAGTGTTAATTGGGGTGTGATCCATTTAATAGAAAGCAGAGAATGAAATGCAGATGCAGAGAATGAAAGAGAGATAGCGAAGGGAAAGGTGAAGATAGTTACCAAATAAACAAATTTTTTTCTGTCATTATTTACATGGCATTCTCATCCTCAAACCCAACATGCTGTATTATTTCTAATAGAACCCTAAGAAATGTTTGAAGAAACCATCTTTATACTTTATACAATCCTTTAATATGAGCAGTGGTGTTTTG
>NW_015648815.1:842-939 GCF_001515625.1 Sinocyclocheilus rhinocerous | reverse complement strand
AGCGATGGAGAGTCTGATGGTGAGGAGATAAGTAAAGCGTCCTGTCGACTCCGCATCTGACGGCGATCAATATATCATATTTAGACGTTTTATCCTA
>NW_015648815.1:0-588 GCF_001515625.1 Sinocyclocheilus rhinocerous | reverse complement strand
TTTGATTACCCGAAGTTTATTGGTGTTCTTCTTGTATAATTCAAATTATAAATGATATAACTAAAATTAATTAATTAGGTGAAGCTGTGCGCTTGAATTTGTCATCGCATCATCCTATGCAATGTGGTGAATTATTATTGCTCATTACTGTCTATAGCAGGGGTTCTCAAAGTCTACATTCAAAGGTCCAAATCTGAATTTTCATCAGTGTCAAAGGTCCGGACCGGAACAATTGGTTATTACAAAACTTGTTTTTAATAAACATACATAACATGCATAACAAATAAACATTAATTTTTTGAAAAATAAAGTGCAAAAGTGGCAAAACAATTAATTTAAGTGTCAGCAATAGAGGTCGACCGATAAGGGTTTTTCTCTGGCCGATGCCGATATTTAGAAATCAGGGCAGCCGATGGCCGATATATGATGCTGATTTTTTTTGGCCGATATGTTTGGCCGATTTTTTTTTTCTTCTTTATCTCATAAAAGCGAGTTTGAGTAAATGATTATTGCAGGGCACAATATGGTAATAGTAGTAGTAGAAGTAGTAGCCTAATTCATAGTAATAATACATGGCTCAAAGCACCT
>NW_015648814.1:0-1318 GCF_001515625.1 Sinocyclocheilus rhinocerous | reverse complement strand
TTAAAAAAAACGAAATATCTCCCTTTGGAGTGGACTTTGAGATTTTTTACTTTCTAGATCTTTTTTATACCCAAACATACGCACTACACACTGACTAAAATTTAAAAAGTGAAAAAGCATAATAGGACCCCTTTAAAGCTTTTTATAGATATATTCATTGTGTCTGTAAGGAAAATATTCGCTGTGTTTCGGTTCATTTTTGTGAAGCGCTCCTGTTCAAGACCCGAGACGGCAAGCGCATCCTATTTGTTTTTTAATTATTTTACAAAAGCACAAAGTTTTCTTGATATTGTGAGTGCACACAAATAAAAATCCGAGACGGCAAGCGCTATTTATTTGTTTTTTAATTATTTTACAAAAGCACAAAGTTTTCTTGATATTGTGAGTGCACACAAATAAAAATAGACCCTTTACAGTTCCGAACGATGTATTATTCTTACCTTTATGAGCAAAAATTACGGCGTATTTAATTTGTTTCCACTGATGTCCTGAAGCTCGCTTCAGCTTCCACTCTCCGCACAAACGATTTGATATGCGCTTAACAGCACACACTTATATAGGTTAAATGTTTAAACTAACATTGTGATGTGCTTTAAGTATTTTATATCTATAGATTTTATTTTCAGCAAGTCGTAATTTCAACATCGTCTGACATTCTCATATGATGCTCATAAGTTTCTTCATATTGCGTAAGTATCTGATAACACCAAATCAGTAAAAGAATAAAAATTGCACTATGAAAGATCTCCATGATTGGCCTGTTTTTGCACTTCCTTTTTTTTCCCTGCTTGAGAATTTCTGTCCAATGAATGGATGACCTTAGCACACCTGTGGTTTTGTTTAGAATTTCTGGTTCACTTGCAAAAAGGGCAGTTTAAAAGCGAACCGCACCAAACTAAAAAAATCAACGTTGTATTTGGTTCGGACCAAAGCAAGTGAACTAGTGGACTTTCCTGGTGTGAATACACCCTAAATCATTCATTCAAATGGCTGATTCATTCAGTGAGGAATACAGCGAATCATTCAATACGAAAGGCTAAAAATCAACGTTGTATTTGGTTCGGACCAAAGCAAGTGAACTAGTGGACTTTCCTGGTGTGAATACACCCTAAATCATTCATTCAAATGGCTGATTCATTCAGTGAGGAATACAGCGAATCATTCAATACGAAAGGCTGCTGTGTTGCTTGTAGAGGACACTGTTCTGCTGTGGCTTTGTTTGTACTCTTTGTCGAAATAGAGCAAAATGAGAAAATAGTTACTATTAATAGTTAACTCACTCAAAATATACTTCTTGTTATATTGATTCAGTTCAATA
>NW_015648813.1:0-835 GCF_001515625.1 Sinocyclocheilus rhinocerous | reverse complement strand
ATAAGCTGGATGAATGTCAGGTCCTTCTCAGCTTTAACTCTCCTCGTCATTTCGAATCAGCGAATCATCTTTGAGGCCTAACACAAGCTGTTTCTTCAATACGCCATCAGCATCAGCATACGCCATAAGCATAAGAATGGATGGTTTCTCCAGGCATTTGTTTGCGGTCATAAAACTCTTTCAGTCTGCTGCCAATGGGAAGTTTGTCCCCATAAGTCTGGTCCAAAACATCAAAAATCTCATCCACTGACTTCTCCTTTCCATTAAGCATGAACTTGACTGTCGTCTTAGCCTCATCTTTTACATACTGCTTAACAAACTCAATTCTGTCTTCTTCAGAAATTTTCATCACCTTGAAGGCGGACTTCATTGAACTTATCCATTCTTCTATACGCAACTCACCAGGCTTGGAACAACATCCGGTGAACTCTGGAAGCTTACGATCCCCAGGGATGTAAACAGTAGATGGTGCTCTCTGAGCGGCAGCCTGTTGTTCAATAACAGTTTTAGCAAGGGAAAGCGCTCTGTTCGGCTCTGGTTTGCTCTAACATGCCTGTCTGCTCACCGAACCGCCTTTGCATCTCTTCAAACTGTTTCTTTAATTCTTCCAGTTCAGCCATAGCGTCGGCTCTAGGACCAGGAACTTACACTGAATCAGGAACCAGGAATTGATCCTGTTCGTGACGCCAATATGTGGCGGAGGGGAATATGCCACCGCCTTGTGGGGGAGATATAGCACTTAATCTAAGGAAGACTGAGTGAGAAACAGCTCAACCTAACCTAACCCCCACCCCCCACCCAATGCTTTTAGTCTTTGTACAAGGGTCTCTTGTAT
>NW_015648812.1:0-849 GCF_001515625.1 Sinocyclocheilus rhinocerous | reverse complement strand
GCAGCGTAACAGCTTGTTAATTCATGTTCGTGCAATAATGAGACGGACAAAGTTAGCCGATGAATGCCATTTTACGCTCTCATGCAGATAAAAGTTGTCAAGTTACAGTGCACAAAAACCCCTGGGTGGACTGACCTGATGAACTGAAATAAAAGCAGAATATAAATGTTCTTTCTCCATTTTCTGAATTACACAGCACAGCGAGAGCACGCCACACGAGCACATTTCTCCGAAGTACACTACCCATAAAGGTAGTGAACTAACTGTTACCGCTGTAGATAGTGACCTTCAGCGTCTCCCGCAACACTGTCATTGATATGACTGCGATAAGCGTGTGCTTCTGACGCTGCGTGCAGCTGAAATCAACCACACACTCATCACAATGAAAACATCGACCTTAGAAATAACGAATGTGAACACTGGGATGTAATCACGGATGTATATGGCGAACCCCCATTGAAATGCATACACAAGAATGTTTATTTCATTTAACCTGTTTCATGTCCGTTACTATCGGTGTGTCCTCAGAGCGATTACATATGCTCTAAACTGCGTTTTGCTCCAGCTGTATAAACACAGATGCTAAATGCTGCTGCTAATATGCTGAATATTCTCTCCTGAATACAATGCAAACTGCTAACATGACACTTAGTTTAAACTTGATTATGGTTGCTCATTATTGAATTCAATTAGGCGGACCACGCAATACACACAGCGATATGGATTAGAAGAGCATTCACTTATCTTAGATGTTGATTTCGCTGTTCTGAAGCAAGCTGCTACTGCTATGGCAAGCACTAGTCATTAGTGATGTCCGGTTCGCGAACGAACCGTTCGATTTAACCGGTT
>NW_015648811.1:0-1831 GCF_001515625.1 Sinocyclocheilus rhinocerous | reverse complement strand
AAGAATCAAGGGGATGTAAACTTTTGAACGGGGTCATTTTTATAATAATTAACATTTATTTTAATATATTTTCTATAAATATATTTTTTGGCCATTTTGTTATATATATTAAAAATAAAAATATATTTTTAAAAGGATGCACAAATACATTTTGCCCTCCACTTGTGAACATACCCATATTGCAAAAATATATATTTTTAAATATATTTCCAAAAAAAAAAAAGTCAGGTCAGAAAATACTTTTGCTAAAATACATTTTAAAATATAGTTTTGTAAATAAATTGTCTATAAATGTATTTTTTGTGCATTTTTAAAAAATATAGTTTAAAAATATAAACGTATATTTTAGAGCCATTTAAAAATACATATATTGTTGTCTATACCAACTGTGAACATACCCATACACCAAAAAATATATTTTTGATATTTTTTAAATATATTTCAAAAAATAAAAAAAAATATGTTTTGCTAAAATATTTTTCAAAATATATTTATGTAAATATATTCTCTTCCAATATATTTTGGCCATTGTTTGTATATTTTAAGAATATAAATATATTTTTAAAAGCCTTTAAAAATAATTTTTTTCTTCATATATTTTCATTTGAATAAAAACTTCATTCGTTGTCCATAACATATGTGAATATACCCATACGCTAGAAAAAAATATATTTTCAAATATATGTTTACATGTATTTCAAAATATTCAAAAAAAGGTCCAAACATTTTTGCTAAAATATGTTTTAATATATATTTTTAGCGGGCAGATTTACTGTGTTTTTGTACCATCAACATGGTAAAACCTTTTTACAGTTTTTCTCAATTGCTTAAACACATTTCTTGAAACTATCGAGAATACCTCGTATTCTCAAAACAGTAAACACAAATCCATAACGTCTCACCCAATTCCCCAAACATCCTATTTTCAGGTCAAAATGAAGCTCTACACTCAAAACCATTCACTCTTGCTGAAAAACCAAACTTTGGCCTCAGACATCACACACATGCTTTCAAAAACACACACACACTACAACATAGTATTACACACACTGGTGCAATAAATTCAAAACAATATATCCAAAACTGGTAAGTTATGTTGCTTGTGGTTCCAGTCACGAACGAGAGCAGCGCGATGGAAGCTGACGTTATCCCAAAAACCAGTAATAAGTTATGTTGCTTGTGGTTCTCCCCCTCAAGGAACTTTTCACATAATGAACACATGTGTATACATTTGCACATTTTTTATTCCTTAATGTACTGTACAGTACAATACACCAAACAACAACAAAAAATATTCTGCCCCAGCATCACATCTTTGTTCTGGGTCAGGCCAGAGAATCTCGTCCACATCACAGGCTATACTGGCCCTAGCTAGGCAGCGGGGGGGGAAATCCTCTTGCATGCCTGATCCACCCCTGGCATCAGCTGAAATGTCTAGTCAGGCTTCTTCCATTCCATCGTCTGTGTCCTACAAAAATAGAAGTACTGATTACTGTAACTGTAACATCCTTTTTACAAAATGGAAGCAGACAGAAACTCTCTGTATGTAAGGCAATTTGATGCATGTGTTGTAACAGAGTACAGCACTCAAAAGTTACAGTAGAGTACACTGAGGTACACCTACCTGTTTTCCTCCCTGAAGGTTCTTATGATCGAGGCGACGGTGAAGCAACTTAAGTTTGGCTGAACTCATTGCCCAGCCTCCCTCATAGTCATACCATGGACAAGGACATGGTCAACTAGTGGCACAAATTTCATCTGAGACTGCTTGTCTCCTTGCCCCTCATCCTCCTCCTCTTCCTCTTCCTCTTCCTCTTCCTTCACCTCTTCC
>NW_015648810.1:351-530 GCF_001515625.1 Sinocyclocheilus rhinocerous | reverse complement strand
AAATTACTACTTTAAAACGAAATAATTCAAATCGAAAATAGATTCTTAATAAAATAAACTCTTTCATTATGTAAACCCTGCATTTCTCTCTAAAGGCACATCCAATTAGGAGATGGCCAGTCATTTTTTTTGTAATTTGCCCTATTATAATTTGCGTTCTATTTTATAATTCCGTATAG
>NW_015648810.1:0-155 GCF_001515625.1 Sinocyclocheilus rhinocerous | reverse complement strand
TTTTTTATCCATGCAGCAAATGCTTTAAAAAAACAGCTTTAAAATTACTTTATTGCATTCCAGACGCTTTTAAAGTATTTTTCACTATACAGTTTACGGGTAGCTTGAATGTAGCTTGAATGTAAACATTGTCATGAATTCGTTGTATTTCCATT
>NW_015648809.1:797-1019 GCF_001515625.1 Sinocyclocheilus rhinocerous | reverse complement strand
TGACTATTATTAATTTGTCATTGTCATTAGGATATGTCCCCAAAATGTCCCACTGTACCCTCTTAGCAGAATTAAAAGAACGCAAAAAAAGTAATGCGATTGTAGTGGGAGGAGCTTAACTGATGATTATGTAATTGCAATGGGAGGAGATTAACTGATGATGGTGTAATTGCTGTGGGAGGAGCTTCACTGATGATGATGTAATTGCTGTGGGAGGAGCTG
>NW_015648809.1:0-356 GCF_001515625.1 Sinocyclocheilus rhinocerous | reverse complement strand
GTCGACCGATATGGGTTTTTTGACAGCCGATGCCGATGCCGATATCTTGGAAAGCAGGGTGGCCGATATAAAGCCGATATCATTTTATTTATTTTAATTAATATTTAAGAAATTTGAAATCATTTGAAAATGGATTAAAAATAATTTTGTAAAATAAACATACTTATACTTTAGAAGACAAAGCATTTTTCACAAATAAATATTTAATACAAATCTAATTGAATAGGAAGTAAACACTAACCAACAGGGCACTCAGTATTCTGGGAAGAATATTTTTTTCAAATAAAGCCAAGGTAACACTCATTTCACACACAGCACACAGTGAAATGACATGAATATGACAGTGGGCAAATGCA
>NW_015648808.1:1114-1248 GCF_001515625.1 Sinocyclocheilus rhinocerous | reverse complement strand
TGCTCCACTCTGTCTGATCGTATTCTGAACAGAACTGCTGGGAGCCAGATTGGGGGAAAAGCATAAAGATTGGTCTTGGGCCATTTGTGGGCCAGAGCATCCAGACCTAGAGGCGACGGGGGAGACAGGGAAAA
>NW_015648808.1:0-934 GCF_001515625.1 Sinocyclocheilus rhinocerous | reverse complement strand
TCCACTATCCAGTGTGACATCCGCTGTTTAGTGACAGCAGAACCTCTGCTCTTACAACTAAAACACACAAACAGCTGGTCAGATCCACGCCACTGAGCCGTGCGGTCGACATAGATCTTAAGTGCCCTAACCGGACAGAGATTCAGGCTAACTGACCCCTCTTCAGCTGGGGAAAAAGCCTCTAAGACCACTTGCTGAAAGCGTAGCATCTCCAAGCGATTTATGCGCCAGCCACGATGTACCTCTGTCCAGACTCCACTGACTGGACGTCCTTGATGGACCGCTCCCCAGCCCGTAAGGGACGTGTCCGTAGTGATCGTCTTGCGGTGACACAACGTCCCCATCTGGACTCCTTCTTGAAGAAACTGGGGTCTCATCCACGGGCTTAGAGCACAAAAGCCCTCGCGTGTTACCGTAATTCTGCGAAGCGGATGACAATGAGGTGAAATGTTCTGGCTCTTGTTCCACCACTGAAACGGTCGCATGTGGAGCAGGCCCAACTGAACTACAGGGGACGCCGCCGCCATCAGACCCAACAGCCTGAGACACAAGCCTACGTGTACTCGGCGCCCTGTCTTGAACTGACCTAGACAGGTCCGTATTGACTGCACACGTGCGGGAGACAGCCGTGCCCGCATCGTGCAAGAGTCCAAGTCCACCCCCAAAAAGGTCGTTTGCCGACACGGCAGCAGGACACTCTTTTGAAGGTTCGTCCGTAACCCTAGGCTCCTCAGATGATCGAGTACCAGATCTCGATGTGTCCGTGCCTGATCCTGAGATTGAGCTAATATTAGCCAATTGTCCAGGTAGTTCAGAATTCTGACGCCCTGGAGCCGCAACAGGGCCAGAGCTGCGTCCATACATTTTGTAAACGTTTGAGGAGCCAAAGCTAGTCCGAACGGAAGTACACAATATTGGTAAGCCTTGCCCTCGA
>NW_015648807.1:422-555 GCF_001515625.1 Sinocyclocheilus rhinocerous | reverse complement strand
GTTCAGACAACTGTGATGCTGTGTTCTCTTCTAAAATGTTTTATTCTTTATCTGATTTCATGTGATTATGTATTTCAATTATGCATGAATGTTCCCAAACACTAAGTGCAATCTATCTCTGTGTGAGATAATG
>NW_015648807.1:0-183 GCF_001515625.1 Sinocyclocheilus rhinocerous | reverse complement strand
TTGATCTCGTAGGTATCTGCTCCACTTCGAGAGGTCAGAACTGTCCATCTTGACTGCACTTATTTCTCTCCTCCCCTCACTGCAGCCGCCTGCTCTCGCCTACATTTCAGGCGAGGTAAGGCGCATCTCAAACAAGCCTAATCTCTTCCCAAATCGTCCCTCCCTAACATTTTCGTCTCGTTT
>NW_015648806.1:359-539 GCF_001515625.1 Sinocyclocheilus rhinocerous | reverse complement strand
TTGGTTGCCGCCAGATGCCGCCGAACCGCGTCATAGCTCATTACCGTAAAGTTGACCTGATTTCAATTCTCCTCGACGCCCTCAACGTCCAAGTCGCGCCGCGCCGCTGCTCGACGCCGGCCCACATTGAAAATGAATGACTTCCGGCCACTTTGACGCTCTCGACGGCGGCGGTGTGAA
>NW_015648806.1:0-110 GCF_001515625.1 Sinocyclocheilus rhinocerous | reverse complement strand
GATCCAGTTCAACCGTACTAATAAGCAAAAATGACTTTAGAGAAATTAACAATTGTGCTTCATTATTTTTTTTATTGCTGAAGAGTGTTTCTTCTGCGTTCTACTGTACA
>NW_015648805.1:0-1013 GCF_001515625.1 Sinocyclocheilus rhinocerous | reverse complement strand
CCCAAGGAGGCAGTAATGTCCCGTCTTCGCAGCTGTGAAAGGCGAATCCTTCAAAACCCACAACTAGCGAAAACCTATAACAGAAAGATCCGGAAACTAATTAATGCTGGATATGTCAACAAGTTGTCCCCATCTGAAGTGAAGGATGTCCCTGAATCCTGGTACATACCCCACCACATTGTGCATCACAACAGTAAGGACCGCATTGTGTTTGATTGTTCCTTCTCCTACCGAAATCAATGTCTGAATTCAAAGACAAAGTCAAAGACCTTCTTCACAGTCTGCGCACTACCCTCTCCTCTGGTGGCTTTGAAATCAGACAATGGGCCAGTAATGATCCTCAAGTCATCAACCTCCTTCACAGTCTGCGCACTACCCTCTCCTCTGGTGGCTTTGAAATCAGACAATGGGCCAGTAATGATCCTCAAGTCATCAGTGACCTACCTCCTGAAGCCAGGTCAGAACAAATAGAGCTCTGGTTATCACACCATCCTTCTCTTGATCCCTCAGAGTCTACACTAGGCCTCCTCTGGAACTGCCTTACAGACAACCTCAGATATAGGCACAGAGCCATTGAACCTACAACCCCAACTATGCGTCATCTTTACAGAGTTCTTGCTAGCCAGTACGATCCTCTCGGCTATATCCTTCCTTACACAACAAGAGCCAAAATTATTGTCCAGAATTTATGGGGTAAGACACGGGACTGGGATGATCCAAATCTCCCTCATAATCTCCTAGAAGCCTGGCTTTCATGGGAAAGCGAACTCCCTGCTCTCTCCACCATCACTTTGCCTAGCTGCCTCACACCTCAGTCAATAAACTCCTCCTCAGCCACCCATGACCTTCACATCTTCTGTGACGCATCAGAGCAGTCCTATGGTGCGGTTGCTTATATGTGTATAGAAGGTCATCAGCAGGTGTATGTGTCCTTCCTCATGGCAAGATCCCGCAATGCTCCCAAAAACCAGCTATCCATTCCACGACTTGAATTATGTGCAGCTCTCATAGGA
>NW_015648804.1:0-822 GCF_001515625.1 Sinocyclocheilus rhinocerous | reverse complement strand
TCAGTGTCTCCGTCTGCCACAGCTTGGTGTCGTTAACCCCGGCGTTAACGCACGACCGCTCCGGGGCTCTCGTCGCCCTTCAGGATCGTAAGTATCTGCGCATAAACATCGAGAACACGAGCACCAGGGAAACAGTGAGTGTGCACTTTACCTTCAGCTAACGTAGCACGGACGTGCCGGACGATGGAGTCTCCGATGATCACAGCGTCGCGTTCTGTCTCGCGGAGGGGAGCGAAGCGGTTCCAGGTGGAGATCTCGGAAGACCGGAGGTGGCGGAGGCGGAGAGGTTGTCGCCCGGGGCCTGGCTCGCGTCTTCCGCTGCGGGTGCACCCAGGGTCCGTGGTGTCCCGGCGCCGGAGTGAAGGACATCTGGGAAGATCGCATCCTGGGTGCACCAGACCTGTGCAGAGAAACACACGGAGTAGAGGTGGTGGGAGAGTTGTATCCGGGGTCAGATTCATCTGGCCCCAGATGTGGTTTGGAACCAGCAGACCTGAGTCATATGTTTTGGGGATGCCCCAGATTAAAATGTTTTTGGATAGTCATCTGCAGAACACTATTTCATAATTGATCATATGAAACACTATTTCATAATTGATCATATCTGGACCCCCCCTCAACCCCTCCTTTTTTTTTTTTTTAAGGGGTATGTGTTTGTTTGTAGTTATGTTTTGGTGTGAAATATGTGATTTAATAAGAATGTTGTATCTGTTTGTGTGGCTGAGATTGTTGTATAATAATGAAAATCAATAAAAAATATTTGAAAAATAAATCAGTCTTTAATGATCTAATTACTTAATTGCAATGAATGTAGTTATCATA
>NW_015648803.1:0-6514 GCF_001515625.1 Sinocyclocheilus rhinocerous | reverse complement strand
GTCAGAATTGCTACATAGTGGGGACCACCCTTTCCTATGATCCTAGAGACCTAAAAAAAAATCATTTGACAAAAACTAAAAAGCCTGTTTAAAAGTATCACTTCAGATTACAAATATTTCACTACAAAAGTTATAAACCTGACACAGTGGTCACTTGTGGGGACATTTCAGGTATTGTGTATATCTGGGGTCCGGCAAACACACAACCAGTTTTTGGTCATTGTGGGGACTGAACTCACACACTAAACACCAGTTTATAGTCATTGTGGGGATCGAATCTAAACACACTAAACACCAGTTTTTGGTCATCGTGGGTATCAAACTTGTTTCTTGATTGTGGGGGTCACCCGTCAGAATTGCTACATAATGAGGACCACCCTTTCTAATGATCTTAGAAACCTAAAAAAAATATTTTGTCCAAAAAAATAAAAATCTGTTTTTAAATATCACTTCATATTACAAATATTTCACTACAGCAGTTACTACCATGACACAGCACCTGAAATTACCCCACAAGTAGCCACTGTGTAAATCTGAAGTCCACCAAAACACACCCTATTTTTAGGCAGTGCGGGGACCAAATCCACACCTATTTTTATCCTTTGTATCAAGCCATTTTAAAGACGTACACTAATTTGTTCAATAAAACATTTCAAATGTGCAGTTTTTTTAGAGCAGTTTGAAAAAAAAAAGAAAGACCATCTACCTTGAATAGAACAGGAGCTCCACATGGAAAATGCTCCATTGTTTAATTGATTCAATAGATACTCCATTTAATACAGATTAATTCTGGTTTTACTGCTAAAGCTTTTGCAAAAACATTTCTAAAAACACTTGATAAACATCCCGTTTCTCAAAACTTGCTACATCAGTAGGTCGTCAACTGCATACAACTCCTCCATGCCCATGCATGTCTTCCAAAAAAATAAAATCTTAAAAACCTTCATGACAAACACTATTCTAAACCGTTTCTTAAAACTCATTATGAATAAATGCAACAAACAACTTCAATATAACTCATGCCTGTGTATACCTGAAACCGCTAACGATGGGAAACATGTAAAAACCACCAAGTATCGTAATATCTTAGATAACAGTTTAGGTGTTTAACAAATATTACTAGCATAAAATCACTGCTTCATTAACTCCAGAATAGAAAGTATTTGAATCACTAAAAAACCTTTTTAAAATAACTGAACCTGACAAATTCATGCAAACCATGTATGACCACATGTAACCATGTGGTCAAAACTCAAGGACATGGTGAAGGTCAAAATTAACATGCTAAATCTTTTCTTTGCAGAGCAGAGATACGATTTTTTTATGTAAAATTTCACAGCTGACCATTCTCTGTGTTTAAGTGCCAGTGGTTCAGCTTTCAGACACATTTCACAGTCTGACTTTCCTGGAACTTTCCGATTCTTAATGAATTTCATCAGATGCTTCTCCACAGCATGTATTTCCTGCTTGTTCCAGGGTGTCTTCTTAACGGGACCTGAGGATGGGTAAAAAAATTAATAACTAAAGCAGATCTTTATTTCACTAACAAGTTAAAGGGTTAGTTCACCCAAAAATTAAAATTAGCCCATGATTTACTCACCCTTAAACCATCCTACGTGTATATGACCTCAATCTTTCAGACAAATGCAATTGGAGTAAAAATTGTCCTTACTCTTCAAAGCTTTATTAAAGTCCAACAAAGTGCATGCATCAATAATAACAAGTGCCTCATTCAAAACGTAATAATCACTTCTCTCTAGCTTGCACTAACAGTCGTACATGGAAGCTGATCCAGCGGATGATTCCCCCCAGATTGATCACTGTATGACATCAAAGTACCGCGAAAGCAATAAGAGAGCAGATGGATCCTATGCATTCTAATTGCTCTCGCGTTACTCGAGTATGAGTCATGTGGTAATTTTCATTTCTGGGTGAACGAACCCTTTAAGTCACATTTATTTTTCTATACAGTGCTCATAAAATACAGAGTGAGGAGTTTCATCAAAGTGAAACAAGCTCAATACAACATTAAGCAGTTCCAAAAAGACAGCAATGTTTTCGAGTCTGTTGATTCAGTTCAGTGCAATATGAATGTCAATGTTGAAAGATGTGATTCAACCAGGGGCATAACAGCCATTAGAAACGGGTGACTCTGTCCCCCACACTTTTTGACCCACCACCAATATTTCCGCCCAGGTTCTCTGATTTGTTGCTTAGATTTGAGTAAACTAATACTCAGCCAATCACAAACTTAACACTGCCTGGGTCAGATAGCTTCATACCTGGGGTAAGCATTTACAAAATTAATAAATGACTTCCATAATTAATAATAAGACTTTTTAAAGTCTGATTAATGTAAAATAAATCAGCTATTTATATACAGGGGCATCTCAAAAAAATTAATAGTTTTTTTTTTTGTGCAACATTTCAAAAAGTGAAACTCTTCAAATTTGTTGGTTTTAATTTTGATGATTAGAGCTTACAGCTCATGAAAGTCAAAAATCCAGTATCTTAAAATATTAGAATATTTCCTAAGATGTCAAAAAGAAAAGGAAATCAGCATCTCCATGAAGCTTGTCAGCAGATGGAAGCTTAAAGTGCTCCAAAATTTCCTGCTAGACGGCTGCATTGACTCTGGACTTGATAAAACACTATGGAGCAACACCAGCAGACGTCACGGCTCCCAAATCATCTCTGACTTCAGAAACTTCACACTGGACTTCAAGCAGCTTGGATTCTGTGCCTCTCCAGTCTTCCTCCAGACCTTGATTTTTAAATTAAATGCTTCTGACGTTGTTTCTGTTTCAGAAGTGGCTTGGTGGCTCTTTTCCTGAAGACGTCTGAGTGTGGTGACTCTTGATGCACAGACTCCAGCTTCAGTCCACTCCTTGTGAAGCTCTGTCAGGTGTTTGAATCGGCTTTGCTTGACAATATTCTCAAGCTTGCGGTCATCACTGTTGCTTGTGCACTTTTTCCTTCCCAATTTCCTCCTCCCAGTCAACTTTGCATTTAATATGCTTTGATACAGCAGCTCTTTCAGTAATGACCTTCTGTGACTTACTCTCTTTAAAAAAAAAAATTTTTTTAAATTCTCTTTACATGTAATGAATCTAGAATATCTGAAAGCTCCACTTTTCAAAAAGTTACAAAAAAAAAATAATAATTGTTCACTATATTCTAATGTTTTTGTGATGCACCTGTAAATACTAAATCATTCTATTTTAAAATTGTGTCAATTTATTTTAATAATTACATTACTGACGACAAAGCAGAATCCCACTAAAAGAGATTCACCTGAAATATTTTTTCTATACAGGGATGAAAATATACATATTTAATTGCAGATGTCAAAAGAGCAAGACATCAATGAAATCAAATTGAACAATTTCACTCAGTTAGCCTATATATTTTTAATAGTGCTGTCAAACGATTAATCGTGATTAATTGCATCCGAAATAAACGTTTGTTTATATATGTATGTGTACTGTGTATACTCATGTATATACAAATGCACACATACAGTATATATTTTGAAAACATTTACATGCATATATATTTATATTCTTATATGTTATATTATATAGAAATATTTAATATATAATATATTTAATATATAAACATTTTTCTTATATATATAATATATACATGCACGTGTTATAAGTATCAACAGTACACACATTATGTAAACAAAAACTTATTTTGGCTGCGATTAATCGCAATTAATCATTTGATAGAACTAATTTTTAACAAATAGCAGTCTGTTAATCAATGTTCATAGGATTGTTGACTAACCCTATGAATTACAGTTATTAAAATGTAAAAATAATGCTAGTAACAAGATGTCACTTGGAACCATCTGTGACAAATGTAATCTTTTCCTAGGTCAAATTTTTCTCTTTTAACTTCAAAATACAGGTATTTTTTTAAATCCACAAATCTAAAAACATTGGTCCACAAATACCCTCGTCAGACAATGTTAAAATACAATGTCATATTTTCCAGAAACACAAAATTAGAATGAATAACCTCAAAACTTTTAGATTACTCTAGACGTTCACAAATATTGACATTTAGGTGAAATTACCCAATTAAAAATAGCATAGCTATTCATTAAATGTGTTGAGGTGGGATTCTGCGCGGCCTATGATCAAAAGAAAAAATTAAGGCCCTATCTTACCCTGAATTTGTAAACACGCAAATAATGTACCTGTGCATTTGCATAAGCTTGTCAGACATAATCACAACAATGATCTAAAAAAATGATCATACCGCTCTTTTTTTTGAATGCTGGATCTGCTAGAAGTGTCATCATTTGGTCATCACAAGCGTCATCATCTTCACAGAAAGTGTGCTGTGGTGATGACACTTTAGGGGACTCTGAAAGGAAAAACGAAGCCAGTCTGATTGTTGCTCTGCATAAAGCGGACCATCATTTGTTTGAGTTTGTTTTGGTTTGTGTATGCACTTTTTAGTGCAGCTAAAATAATGATCTCGCAAACATAGGATAGTTTAAACTGTAACTAATGGGGGGAAAAAGCATGACATGATAGTTAAAAAATACTGTACCTTCCAAATGCACCATGTACATGCCACTATTTTTAGGCTTTAGTCTTATGAATAAAGCCTGAGACTCAATCTCAAGATGGGTTGTCGTTTTGATATACATACATACACAAATTGTATTATACCCATTATTACACCCATAAGCAGAAAAGATTATTCGGCAACAAAACAATAGCTGCACTGCTGCTGCTTCTCTGCAATTTTCTGGAATTAAAGTGCAAAGTCAGCATATCTTTTGGAAAATCTGGATTTTAATGAATAACTCTTCTCTTGTAAGGGTGTTAAGCCCGTTTCAGACTACACAATTTTTTTGTCGGGTTACGATAGTCACTGTGTCAGATTATGTGATTTTAACTCAGAAAATCTTGTGTCATGGGCAACAAACATGTCAGACTATGTGTTGCTTCCTGACTAATCATCGTTTGCAGTTTACGACACGCATACAGTCATCGAGAAGGCAGAACTAGCGACTTAATTCCAGAAACAACAGCGGCAATGGAGACCAAAGCTGCATGTTTTGTACTGGCTGTGTTGTCCCACTGTCATTTACGAATCCACACACCACTATGCATCAAACTGATAGTGGCAAAATCATGCTAATATCGTGTAATCTAAACCAGGCATTAGACGTTACACTGGAAATGCTAAAGATCCAAGCAGAAGTTGTTGTGGTGATAAAATGATACAAAAATGGATTCTGAATTATCACAAATAATTCAAAGTAATTTACCATGCCTAGAAACAACTTCATTTTATTAGACAAACAGAAACCGAAATATACATAATGCAAATTTATGATCTGGAAATAGGGATGGTCACTTTAACCGACAGTAAGAATTTTGACCGAATACTACTACTAATACTACCAGTTAAATGGTTTAAAAGGTCATTTAAGTCACTTTTAAAGTTGTTGTTTTTTCAAGCTATTAAAAAAAAAAATTTTTTTTTAATAAAATTGCTGCATATTCTGCTACACGAGTCAAACATGACTATCTTTTCTCTCTCTCTGAACGCAATTTTAAGTTGTCAGCAAATGCTTTACCAGAACAAGTAAAAAATAAAAATCAGAAAATAAGTAGCTATAGAATTATAGTACAAAACTATACATACAATTATTTAAAAAAACACATTATAATGGCGTTCGTTATAAACATACGTCTAGTGGGCCTTATACTTATAAATGTCAAGCCAAAACAAATTTAAACTGATTTATTATTAAACTGAAACTACATTTCTCATTCGCCACAAATACAAAATTTTCATAATGGTTTAGCAGCCAAATAATACATTGTGAATATTTATTATGAAAATAAGGCTTTGTACTTCATTTGCGTTCCAGTCTCTAGGTAAATTATCCTTCACTGGTGACAGAGTGGTTTGATGAACATGAAAGTGAAGTTGAACATCTCCCATGGCCTGCACAGTCACCAGATCTGAATATTATTGAGCCACTTTGGTGTGTTTTGGAGGAGCGAGTCAGGAAGCGTTTTCCTCCACCAGCATCACATAGAGACCTGGCCACTGTTCTGCAAGAAGAATGGCTCAAAATCCCTCTGGCCACTGTGCAGGACTTGTATCTGTCATTCCCAAGACGAATTGATGCTGTATTGACCACAAAAGGAGGCCCAACACCACACTAATAAATTATTGTGGTCTAAAACCAGGTGTTTCAGTTTCATTGTCCAACCCCTGTATGTATGGATGTTGTTTGACTGCATTTTCTGTTGATAAACTGGCTGCGATGTCAAGCTAGCAATCCTATAAATGGGATACTGTGCGCGCGCGTGAGGCTCCGGCGCAATCACTGATTCTGTCATAATGCGGAAACAACTTAAAATACTCAGTCATTCTTGGTCATACGGGTAAGAGTAAGGCATCTTCCGAAACTTGTAAAGAGTTTGTTTTTATTTGTATTGACAATAAAAACAAAATGTGCCTTTATAAAATAAAG
>NW_015648802.1:0-816 GCF_001515625.1 Sinocyclocheilus rhinocerous | reverse complement strand
AATAAATATTTGAATGCATGTTGAAAAAAATCAGAACAATTTAATTCAAACGAATGTTTCATGACATCGGTCAATTAGAGTTTCAAAAAACGTCAAAAAGCCTTCCTTTTATTGCTGTTTTTTATGTTAAATGTGAAGAATGACAGGTTGGATGCCACAGACCTTTTATTTTATTTATTTATTTATTTTGCCGGAGTATAGGTGGAATTCTCACATTAACTTCACGCAATAGGTCTATAACCTGATTTTTTTTGGCGGAGTATAGGTGGAATTCTCACATTAACTTCACGCAATAGGCCTATAACCTGATTTTATTATTGTGATTTTGACTTTATTCTTAAAATATTATGAGGTTAATCTTATTTTTCAACATGGAATGCCGCCTTAGGATATTTGTACTGCATGCAAACACAATCTTGGCGCAGAAGCCCAAAAAACAAAAACAAACAATCAAACAAACAAACAATAAATAAATAAATAAGGAGATATTTGAATTATTTATTAATGAACTAGTATTTTGCATTAATAAATGAATTATTTATTAATGAACTATTATTTTCTGAGTTGGTGTCACAAGATGAAGTTGACGAGCCTGACTCGCCATCTCCTCAGGATGCGCACCTTTACAGAGAAATACATCTTTAGGAATTCACCTGCATAATGAAAGAGTTTTTGTTTTCTATTTGAATTATTTCGTTTCAAAGTATTTAAAGCATTCTATTAGATATATTTATCATGTCTGTGTGGAGGCAAGTATTCGCTGAGTTTCGTTTCATCATTGTGAAGCGCTCCTGCTCAAGACCAAGACGACAGAAA
>NW_015648801.1:0-542 GCF_001515625.1 Sinocyclocheilus rhinocerous | reverse complement strand
GGGCAGGATGTGTCGGATCGCCTCAGTCTGCTTCTGGGTAGCCGATAACTGCTGGGCAAAGCTCTCGACTGCGTCGCCGAAGAGGTCTGGGACACAGGGGAATTGAGGAACCGAACCTTGTCGGTGTCCCTCATGTCTGCCAGACACAGCCAGAGATGGCGCTCCTGGACCACAAGCATGGACATCGCACGACCCAGAGAACTCGCGGTGACCTTCGTCGCTCGGAGCGCGAGGTCAGTGGCGGTTCGGAGCTCTTTCAGAACTTCCGGATCGTGCAGGTCCTTCAGTGCCTTAGCCTGGTGCACCTGCAGTAACGCCATAGCGTGTAAGGCGGAAGCAGCTTCCCCGCAAGCCGTATAGGCACTGCCGGTTAGACCAGACGAATGCCTACAGGCCCGGGAAGGAAGTACCGGGTCTCCCCGCCAGGAGGAGGCGGACTTAGGACACAATTGCATCGCTACCGCCCGCTCCACCGGGAGGATCGCCGAATACCCCTACGCTACACCGCCGTCGAGGGTGGTGAGGGAGGAGGAGCCCGCCGG
>NW_015648800.1:0-929 GCF_001515625.1 Sinocyclocheilus rhinocerous | reverse complement strand
TGACAACTGAGTGTTGAAAAAGTGTGCTCAGTTTTCTCAGAAACAAAAGTATGAGCAAAAGCAAACATGAGATAAAAATATGCAACCACAACATTTTGCCTTCCAAATCTAATTTGGTTTGTTTAATCAGTGTAATAGGTTATGTAATGGGGCCTGAATGGTCTAAATTTTTAATTTTCTGTCTAACCTTTTCTAAATTTTGTTTGACAGTAAAACTTTCTAACCTAAAGTTGTTATACATTCAGAAAAGCTTTTGTCAAGCCAACATCAACTTTTTTCACAATAAACTTAATCTATTTGTTTTGTGTTGTTAATGTTTGTTCACTGATCAGTGTTGTGTGTGTTTGTGATCTGATCAGTGTTGTGTGTGATTGTGATCTGATCAGTGTTGAGTGTGATTGTGTTGATCAGTGTTGTGTGTGTTTGTGATCTGATCAGTGTTGTGTGTGATTGTGATCTGATCAGTGTTGAGTGTGATTGTGTTGATCAGTGTTGTGTGTGATTGTGATCTGATCAGTGTTGTGTGTGATTATGATCTGATCAGTGTTGTGTGTGATCTGATCGTGACCGGTGTCTGAAGCATGAATGAAAAAGCGACAATGAACTTGACATTGGCCGACTAAAGCCTATGACGTAAGCAAATGAGCGACTGCGAGTATAAAAGGAGCACCTGTGGAATATGTCATCCTCTTTTTTGTCTTCAGGGATCCTTGTTTCTGGAGTGTGTTTTGGTAAGAAAACGATGTCTGTTGTGAGATGCTTTAGGAGATGTGCAGATCCGTGTCAGTGCTATCTGACACCAGATGACGCACACGACCTTTGCGTTATGTGTTTGGGCGAAGAGCACGCGCGATCTGTTCTCGAGGGAATGGAATGCGTTCATGGTGAGCAGTTCTCAGCGAGAAAGCTCCAATCTCGTTTGTCCCTTT
>NW_015648799.1:0-584 GCF_001515625.1 Sinocyclocheilus rhinocerous | reverse complement strand
AGGACTGTTTCCTGATTCTGGTAGAGTAGACTACAATGCCGGCTGATCTGACTCACAGTCTGTTAGTACGTTTTTTATATTAAAGGGGTCATATGATGTTGCTAAAAAGAATGTTATTTTGTGTATTTGGTGTAATGAAATGTGTTTATGCGGTACTAGTCAGAAGTTAACATTAATAATGGTTCAAAGATTTCTAAAAGAAATGCTGTTCTTTCACAATATTACTTTGTTGGTAACACTTTATTTCGATAGTCCACTTTAGACATTCTATTAACAGTAAGTAACTTTGGAACTACATGTCAACTAGCAGTAATTAGAGTATTAGTAGACTGTCTGCTTAATATCTTCTAAGACTTTCTTTGTCAACATTCTACTAACCCTAAACCTACCCTAACAGTCTACTCTGAGAGTTAGTAGACATGTAGATGCAGATTAATGAGAATTAGTTGACATGTAGTTGACATGTAGTTACAAAGTTACTTATAGTTAGTAGAATGTCTAAAGGGGACTATCGAAATAACGTGTAACCATTCTTTCTCCTGTAATGATTTTTACTCATTGTATAAGGGAATTAATTATTATTA
>NW_015648798.1:0-887 GCF_001515625.1 Sinocyclocheilus rhinocerous | reverse complement strand
TCTTATACCGACCTACAGGCATAAACTGAAATCAGCTAAACCTGTTTTAAAGACTTAAAAGATGGACTAATGAAGCAGAGCGGGATTTAAAAGCCTGTTTCGATCACTGATTGGAGTGTTTTTGAATCTGCAGCCACCGATCTGGACAAGCTGACAGAGACTGTAACTTCATATATCAGTTTCTGTGAGGATATGTGCATCTCCACCAGGACATTCTTATCATTTAATAATGATAAACCATGGTTTACTGGGAAACTCAAACAGCTTCGTCACGCCAAAGAGGATGCTTACAGAAGTGGGGATAAAATATTGTATAACCAGGCCAGGAACAGACTAACAATGGAGATCAGAGTGGCTAAAAAAAAACTACTCTGAAAAGCTGAGAAAAGAGCTTTCAGCCAGCGATCCAGTGTCAGTATGGACTGGTCTGAGGAACATCACCTTGTACAAGACACCACCCCCACAGTCTGTGGAGAATCAACAACTGGCTGACGATCTGAATGTGTTTTACTGTTGAATTGAAAAGGCCAGACTGACACCCAGCCCCCACTCTGATCTGCACTTCACACATTCACCTACCACCCCTGCAACCCCCCTCCCTCCACCATTCAATCTGCGCTTAAGGTCTGTGTAGAGGATGTGAACCGGGTCTTCAGGAAGCAGAAATCTAGGAAAGCTTCAGGCCCAGATGGTGTTTCCCCTGCCTGCCTGCCCCATCTTCACACAGATATTTAACAGATCACTGGCGCTGTGTGAAGTTCCCTGCTGCTTCAAACGCTCCACCATCATTCCGGTCCCCAAAAAGCCCAAAATCATTGGACTTAATGATTACAGACCTGTCACTCTCATGTCTGTGGTCATGAAGTCATTTGAGCGACTGGTCCTGG
>NW_015648797.1:0-534 GCF_001515625.1 Sinocyclocheilus rhinocerous | reverse complement strand
GCCTATCTATGGGGCTCTGAATGGTCAACGAAAAACATCCTTTTTCACTGTGATAATTCTGCCACCGTCCACTGTATAAACAAAGGCCGTTCTAGCGCTCCAAAAATCATGCTCTTTCTTAGACGTCTAATTTGGATCTCTGCCTGTCACCAATTTGTCATTAAAGCTGAACATATTCCTGGTCATCAAAATGAAATCGCTGACGCTTTATCTCGTTTTCTTTTTCAGAAATTCAGAACATTGGCTCCGGATGCAGACTCCAACCCAACTCCAGTTCCTCCTTATTCAGAACTCTTATTCCTCTAGATCACCCCCTCAGACACCTCTATACCCTATCTACCAATACCATTTTACAAGCCGTCTCTCCCAGAACACTCCAAACCTACTGGACAGCGTGGAGTTCTTTCAAAACCTTCCACAGAGCTCATAACATGGTTTTTCCCGAGTTTTCCCTCCTCTCAATATCCTCCTTCATCTCTTACCTCAATCTCGCCAATTCAATTAAACCAGGATCAATCAAAGTCTACCTCAGCG
>NW_015648796.1:740-1134 GCF_001515625.1 Sinocyclocheilus rhinocerous | reverse complement strand
CCGTACCGTGCCGTACCATGCAGTGGAAAAGCGCCATTAGGCAGCAAGTATATTGCTATAGATGCAACCCCTCGCAAGGCAGAAACAGAGGAACAACATTCATAATGCACCACCATGGTAACACCAGTCACAACTGCCTTTTTCTGGCCTTTAAAAAATGTGCTAAAGTCATTAATGGTTTTTGTTGCTAAGTCTGAAATTATGAATTGATGAGCAGTTGTCTGATGGCTTACTGTACAGAAAAAACACAGTTTAGAGGAGAAAATTGGTTTTGGGTACTGTTAGAATTAACTTACTGCTTGTCTGATGGGTTTGTGCAGTTTTCTGTCTGGTCTGGTGTAGGGATGTTCATTTTAACCGGTTAACCGTTAACCGACCGTGAAGAATTTTGACC
>NW_015648796.1:0-646 GCF_001515625.1 Sinocyclocheilus rhinocerous | reverse complement strand
TTCACATATTAGGTGAGTTCCCTTATAAGAAATGTTTTTTTTTACAGTTTTTTATTTTATTATTTATTGGAATGGATAAATGTACAGTTTTATAACTCTATATGTGAAATAATTGCATGCTCCTAAAAAATCATACAGTAAAATCTTTTCCATTGATTTACTCATAGATTGTAGAAAACAACCATTTTTTTTACTTACTAATTCATACTTCTCTATGAGCCTCTGCGATGCTTTGGGCAATGTCCTGCTGGGAAACTTTGGGTCCTGCCATCTATGTGGATGATATGATATGATATGAAATGTCCGATTTGAGAACTGACCTTTCATGTCTTCTACTTTGCAGAAATGAGGTCCTTATGGCCTTCTAAAGTCTAATAATGTCCCATATCTCGAAAACGCACAGTAAAATGGTTTGATATGAGGTGTGCATATAGTATGGGACGTCCTGTATAAAAACTAACCATCAGCATTTTCTACTTATTAGAAATAGGGTCTTTAAAGGCCTCTGAATAGAATAATGTCCCATATCTCGAAAACGCTACAGTAAAATTGTTTGATATGAGGTGTGCATATAGTATGGGCAGTCTCATATAAGAACTGGCCATTGGTTTTTTCTACTTATTAGAAATTGGGTCTTTATAGCCCT
>NW_015648795.1:0-516 GCF_001515625.1 Sinocyclocheilus rhinocerous | reverse complement strand
ATGTCCTGCTGTCATATTTTCTAATGTTAAGATTGCAAACCTGTCCATATATTTTTCACAAGTCTTTCCATTTTCTCTTGTTTTAGTACTATTCTTGAGAAAATGAGCCTGCTTGGGAAAGACTTAAAAAATACAAAGTAAGCAAGTTAATAGACAGATTTTTGCTGAAATTCATTGTGCCATTGTTGTTAACAGGCATGGTTTATTTCTTCTTTCACCACAAAGAACCTTTTGTGAAACAGAAAGTTTCTTCAGATGTTAAAGGTTCTTTATGGAACCATTTAGACAAAAAGGTTCTTCTATGGCATCGTGAAGCACCTTTATTTTTAAGAGTGTGTCCCAAAATCCATGAAAATGAAGAAAGGTACCTTCAATTTTTTTCTCATCTTGCCTTGCAAGCTTCTCTCGCACATCTTCATGAAGGATGTTCCTGTATTTACCACGGCTGGCACGGCAAAGCTGCTGTCCTCATCCTTTGGTTTGTTACCTGTAAAATATATGATGATTAGAGGGGGG
>NW_015648794.1:0-519 GCF_001515625.1 Sinocyclocheilus rhinocerous | reverse complement strand
CTCATTAACTATCAGAATGGACCACTTGTCAAGGCATGGGCCCAGCGAGTCTACACAGTGTCATTCTTGTCTGTGAACTAAGTCTTTTAAAGTCTTTATTTGGCACATTGAAATGTTGTAAATATACTGTTGTAAATATGGTCTGGAAACTGTCTAATTTTCTTACTATGATTGCCTAATAGATTTTTTTGCTTGTTGCTTTTGTCTCATCTGGGATGTATTTTGACTTGCCACATATGCTTTTGTCTCATCTGGGATGTTTTTTGACTTGCCACATATAATTCTGTTAACTATCAGAATGGACCACTTGTCAAGGCATGGTTTGAAATATTGTAAATATTTTCTGCAAACTGTCTAATTTTCTTACTATGATGGCCTGATGTTTTTTTGCTTGCCTTTTGACTTACCACATATAGTTCGTACCAACATTCTTTCATTACTGATACCTGATAAAAGTTGGTTCATTAAAAAAAGAATTTTACCATCCAACTTTTGACCTCCTTCCTTTGTTAGAGCAGC
>NW_015648793.1:0-1559 GCF_001515625.1 Sinocyclocheilus rhinocerous | reverse complement strand
ACCAGGACAGTCAAATTATTAGTGTTGTTTGCTAAGAGAAGAATCCGTGTAACTATTGCTCATAATGTTTTTTCCACATACATACATGTGTTTTTAATGGGCTTCAGAATCCCTCAGCTGAAGTATAAACTTCATCCTGCACCGTTTGCACTGAATGATTCCTCAAATCATGTGTTTTTCAATCATGTTGAGGTGTGCTTTTACTTTACTAAGTGATCAGGTAATCACAGTCATGTTGATAATCAGACCAACAGTGTGAGCGCAAGTGTACAACAATAAAATAAATTATTGTCAGTTGTCTTGTTTGTAGGGGAGCGCGGAGCACAAAGTAACGTGGGGTTAGTTGTAACACACGTGGTTTAAATATTTCCACACATGCTAGCATAACAAAATTTACAGTATAATAACTTCCGGGGGGATTTTCTGAATGTCTGAATGTGTTTCTTCATCTATTTGCCCACATTGTTTTTAACTATGCTGTATAGCTATGAGTTGCGATCAGGGCCGTCCCAAACATGGTTGCAATGTGTTCATTGTCAAACTCCAAAATTAGATAAAATAAAATTTAAATTCTTAAAAAAAGGTCATTATTTTATTTGAAAACATTAATAATTGTATTTTATTGACAAAATATTTTAGTCTTGTATATTTTTTTCATTAGATCAGATAACATTTTAAGCTGTCATATGATCGTGTTACAACGTGCCCCTCAGATGTTACAATGTACGCCACCTACGGGGCATGTTGTCACATTTCACTTCTATTTTTTTGGGGTAAATAAAGAAAAACGTAAAGACTGTAATTATGAAAAAAACCCCCGGCATATTTGTACTAGACAAGTGTGAAATTAATGTGGATAAAAAATTACACTCTGAACCCCATGTGGATTTACACAAACTGAGAAAGTCAAAAAGTGTTAGTTTGTGCCCTGCTCTCCCCTATTTGCTCCGACCCCCGAATATACTAGTTTCAAACAAAGCTGCAACAAACTGTATAGTGGTGATTCATTCCTGTTTTTAAATGAATCGTTTTTAAGCGAATGAATCAAAATCAATGACTCAGCCATAAAGACAGTGATTTGTCGCCACCTACTGGTGAAACAATGTAACCCACAGGAAGAGTCGCTGTAAAAACCCCAACACTAATACACAGGGTGCTTCTCAAAACTCATTTCCTCACTCCTCCATCCTTCAGTCCATGACCCAGAAACTGATCAAAGTCAGACACCTTGAAGGACATTTCAATTCTCTAATTGTACTGCGTGGAACGAGGAGTGAGGAAGCTTCCAGAGGAGCTATATGCGAGGATAAACAGGTGTATCTAATGCGGAAGTCTTTCTTTTAAAAAAACATGGTGCATGTATAAATTATCCTCCCACATCTGTCACAATAATTTTGTAAACCCTTAAAAGGGATTAGCGCATAGTGATGAGCCCTTCAGAATGGAACACAGCCACCCAACTATACTAATGCAACAAAATGATATATAATATTTAAAAGTATTTTATTATTTCATTTTTTAAACTCACTTTTCTGACTTCTGCTGAGTGTTTGATGTCT
>NW_015648792.1:379-561 GCF_001515625.1 Sinocyclocheilus rhinocerous | reverse complement strand
TTATTTATACAACATAACGTTAATATTACAACTTATAGGCTATCTACACAAAATGCCCTGAATGCACATGAACGTGGCTCTGAATGAACTCCTTTTGTGGATATAACGTGCAGAAACACGGCAACTAAACTCTAAAAATTCACAGCGTTTTATTATAATAGTGTTCTCATTAGTTATGTATA
>NW_015648792.1:0-159 GCF_001515625.1 Sinocyclocheilus rhinocerous | reverse complement strand
TTTTGAAATCACTTGTACCCTACCTGATCGAAAAAATCCAGTCTTTCACTCTGCCTGTGCCAGTTTGAGTCTTGTTAAAGATTTAAATCCCTGCCGCCAAGTTGCTCCTCTGTCCGTCACGGATTATGGAAAGTGAAACTTAAATCTATAGGGGTGGTT
>NW_015648791.1:0-731 GCF_001515625.1 Sinocyclocheilus rhinocerous | reverse complement strand
CAGGATGTCATAGTTTTTAACATTATATAACTATGGTAACATGAAAAATACTTATATAGCATTTATGAATCTCAGTTATTTCAAACTTGAAAAATCAAAATTGACTACTACATTATTTATTAAAATGTATAGGTAATGCACATCAGTTACTGTAAGATTAACTAAGATGAACATTTTTTTTTGTTAGTAACAAATACAGTAAAAACATATTGTTCATACTTAGTTTATGTTAGTTGTGAATTAACTAATGTCACAAAACTATATATTTTAACTATTAGTTAACATGAACAATATTTATACAGCATTTATTATTGTTAATTAATATTAAGTCCAAAATGTATTAATACATTATTAAAATTTAAAGTTGTACCTTTTAACATTAGTTTATGTAATGTGAATTAACATGAACATGACTATTTTTATTTATTAACATTAAAAAGATTAATAAATGCTGTAAAAAATATATTGTTCCTTGTTAGATCATGTTAGTTAATGCATTACCTAATGTTAACCTAAGATACCTTATTGTAAATTGTTACCAACACGTTTTATGATCTATAACCATTTTTTAAAATTATTTTAATAACCTATAAGCATTTGTGAAATAATTATATAAAAATATATTACCAGTAAAGTACACATTAACTTACTTTTATGTATTTGTTTCTTAGTCTAATTAATTGAATTGAGCAGTAAAGTGTCAGACTTAAAATATTTCTTATCCTATCAGT
>NW_015648790.1:573-1388 GCF_001515625.1 Sinocyclocheilus rhinocerous | reverse complement strand
AGACACATACTGTACTTGGTATATACGGTACGCTTGGTAAGTCCTTACCTTACCTAATAAAAAGAGGACTATTTTTCAATTGCTTGTGTAAGACTGTTAATTGATCTCCACAACATTACAAAGTTAGTTTGAAGAACTGGTAATTCCTGTGTAATGTTTATGTAAAATGGTGCACTTTATTTTACAGTCCTATTCCCATATACTTACTATGTACGTACTGGTGTATGTACCTATTAGTTAATGTACAGAATAAGTTATGCGGTACTCAAGTTGGGGGGTATAAACATGGACCAAGGTACTTATTGAGTAATTGATGGTAGGTGCCATTGCAGTTTGGAACTTTGGAAGTTGGTTGGGAACACGGCAGTAACTGTGCAGCACTGCATAGTGTTAATACTTAGCAGGCACTGTCCTTTTAAATAGGGATTTAGACACATGACAAACAGGAGTTGCAAGTGCAAATATGAGTCTGGTAGCTACTGTATAATTCCAAAATAAAATTTGTCTACACACATAATTATTAGGAATGTACGTCATCAAAAATCCCTATTGGACCAATTAGTTAAAGGGGCCATATGATGTTAAGATAAGGCACATTATTTTGTGTATTTGGTGTAATGAAATGTGTTTATGCGGTTTAAGGTTCAAAAAACACATTATTTTCCACATACTGTACATTATTATTTCTCCTCTATGCCCCACCTTTCTGAAACGTGTCGATTTTTGCAAAACTCATCGGTCTGAAAAGCGAGGTGTGCTCTGATTGACCAGCTATCCAGTGCGTTGTGATTGGCCGAATACCTCAAGCGTGTGAC
>NW_015648790.1:0-133 GCF_001515625.1 Sinocyclocheilus rhinocerous | reverse complement strand
CCCATCATGGTGACACACATGATACTGAAATAATGCAATAAACATTAATTTAATAACATTAGATGTAAGCTTAAGCCCTAATGTACATAACTGATAAGAAAAAACTAAGAAGAAACATGTTATTTCAACAAAA
>NW_015648789.1:0-816 GCF_001515625.1 Sinocyclocheilus rhinocerous | reverse complement strand
CTACGCCAAAGCCTGCTAACGTCATGCCTGCTATGCCAAAGTCTGTTCACATCAAGCCACAGCAGCCACAGCCTGCTCACGTCATGTCTGCTACTCCAGGATCTGCTCACACCATGCCAGTTAAGTCAAAGTTTACTCATGTCATATCTACCAAGTCAGAACCTGTTCACTTCATGTCTGCCAAGCCAGAGTCTGCTAATGTCATGTCTGCTACCCCAGGGCCTGTTCACGTCACGTCTGCAAAGCCAGAGCCTGCTCACATCATGCCGGTCACTCAAGAGATTCTTCACAACATGGCCGCCATTCAAGAGCTTCATCAAAAGATGGCCGCCACGCAAGAATCTCTTCGCAAAATGGCCGGCCTTCTAGAGTCTCGTCACGTTGCAGCTGATCATCCAGAGTCTCGTCACGACATGGCCATTTCATGTCACAATCGTCACGCCATTTCAGAGTCTGCTCACGCCACGCCTGAGTCCCCGGCCAAGATGGCCGCCACGCCTGAGTCCCCGGCCAAGATGGCCGCCACGCCTGAGTCCCCGGCCAAGATGGCCGCCACGCCTGAGTCCCCGGCCAAGATGGCCGCCACGCCTGAGTCCCCGGCCAAGATGGCCGCCACGCCTGAGTCCCCGGCCAAGATGGCCGCCACGCCTGAGTCGGACGCAGAACTTGGGCCAAGACTGAAAAGACTGATAGCTAGCGTGATGGACCTACTACTGATGTCGGTGAGAGCTGTAGGTATCCCCATAACATCAGTGCTCTCAAGCCCAACCATCCTAGAAGTCCTGCCGCCCTCTGCTGCCCTTACTGTAATGGCGG
>NW_015648788.1:386-489 GCF_001515625.1 Sinocyclocheilus rhinocerous | reverse complement strand
ATTATGTATATATAAATACACACGCATACAGTATATATTTTGAAACTATTTACTAGAGCCCGACCGATATATCGTTTTGCCGATATTATCAGCATGAGCCTGT
>NW_015648788.1:0-182 GCF_001515625.1 Sinocyclocheilus rhinocerous | reverse complement strand
AGTCTAAGGGAATTCAAAGAAACTTTTGACGGCCATATCTCCCTAATGGCCCGGCGAATCCGCACCAAATTCGGGGGATCCCTTCAGCTCGAGGAACCCTCTCGAACGCCACCCTCCGCGCGTCGGTAGAGTTGACAAATTTGGTGGAGATCCGCCGGCGCGTTCGTGAGATAGTGACACCA
>NW_015648787.1:0-905 GCF_001515625.1 Sinocyclocheilus rhinocerous | reverse complement strand
CAGCAAACAGATCTCTACTGTCTGGTGTGAACGATGGAGAGATTAGGCATCCGACCTTATATGTTAGAGCCTGTATCAGACGAAGATACAGATTTTGCAAGAATGAGGCTTGAGAGAGAGTTGTGAGTGAGGACGCGGACGCAGCCTCTGTGTTGGCAGATCCAGCTGTTATAAGCGTTTTTGGACTTGTCTTTTCCACTTTTTTTGACACTTTAGAAAGTTAATAAAGTAGGACGTTGCAGTTTAGGGTCAGTGATATCTTTATCTTATCTTAAAGTGACCCTATGGGTAATGAAAGGTTCATATTTTGGTTTTGGGAGTCCCCAACAACAGGTTGACATGCATGCAAGGTAAAAAAACACTTTCATTGTTTTATAATATGCATTTATTTTTACCTTACTTCCTCAATGACTCCCAAATGATTCGCTCTATTCATTTTTCTAAACCCCTCCTTTGTGTGACGCTAATATGCGGTGATTGGTCCGATTGGTCTCATTTTCATTTCATCATGCCTGTAATGCCTGATAAAGCAGCGTTTGTGAGCGTAGTGCTGCTTTGCTTACAGTGTTACCGGGGAAACCGCTATTTTACACTCCAAAAGCGGCACCTAGTGGCAAAGAATGAATTTGCATTTTCATTCAGACTAGAGACCTGCACTCCCGCGGTACTCCCGCGGGAGTGCAGGTCTCTAGTCTGAATGAAAACCCAACGCAACAGGGTGCAACGCGGGACAACTCTTGATGGGCGAGTGCGGGCGGGAAGAGACTCATGTGTGTGCGGGATGCAGGAGAATAAAATGATTTGCGGGACTCCCGCAAAATAGAAATTATCTAAATATAAAATGTCTAAAACATAAATTGTTATTTATGCGTTGCACAAAAGCAAAAAGAACAATAACATTAAAA
>NW_015648786.1:8562-11962 GCF_001515625.1 Sinocyclocheilus rhinocerous | reverse complement strand
CATTGCGAAAGTATTCATGCCCCTTAATTTTGTTTACATTTCATGTTGCAGCCTTATGTTAAACTGCTTTAAATTATTGTTTTTCCCCACATCAATCTACAGTCCATACACCGTAATGATGAAGCACAAAACAGGTTTAACAGCTTTGCAAATTTATTAGAAATAAAAAAGGGAAATTATTCCATTGCATAAGTATTCATTCTGGGACACTTGAAATTTAGCTCTGTAGCATTCATATCGCTTGTAGATGTTACTACACTTCGAGTTAAAATGTGGCAGATTCATTTGAATGAGTATGATTTGGAAAGGCACACGC
The DNA here is from genome assembly GCF_001515625.1 of Sinocyclocheilus rhinocerous. Taxonomy (NCBI): domain Eukaryota; kingdom Metazoa; phylum Chordata; class Actinopteri; order Cypriniformes; family Cyprinidae; genus Sinocyclocheilus; species Sinocyclocheilus rhinocerous. Next base: position 11,646 of record NW_015648786.1, on the reverse strand, counting down.
GCCTTAATAAAAGGTATAACAGTTAAAAATGCCTATCAGAGCAAAAACCAAGCCCTGTGGTCAAAAGAACTGCCCGCAGAGCTCAGAGACAGGATTGTGTTAAGGAACAGATCTGGAGAAAAGTTCAGAAAAAAATTCTGCTTCATTGAAGGTTCACAGAAGCGTGTAGTCTCCATTATCCACAATGGAAGAGGTTTGGAAAAACTACGACTCTTCCTAGCTGGCCTTCTGGTCAAACTGAGCATCCAATGGAGAAGGGCTTTGGTTAGACTGGTGACCAAGAAGCTGTTGGTCACTCTAGTTGAGCTCCATGATCATATATGCAGATGTGAGAAACCTACAGAAGGACAAACATCACTGCAACACTCCACCGATCTGGGCTTTATGGCGGGGTGGCCAAACTCAATCCTCTCATCAGTGAAGACACATGAAAACACACTTGGAATTTGCAAAAGAGCACCTTAAGGACCCTCAGACTGAGAATTCTCAATTCCAAGAATCATGTTTGAAGGAAACCAGCTCTGCTCATCACCTGCAGAGCACCATCCCAAAAGTAAAGTGTGCTGGTAGCAGCCTCATGCTGTGGGGCTGTTTTTCAGCATCTGGAACTAAGGGACTCGTAGAAGGAAAGCCTAGTCCAGATCATTCAGAACCTCAGACTAGGCAAAAGGTTCACCCTCCAGCAGGACAATGACCCTAAGTAAGCACACAGCAAGATTGGCTTATAGACAACTCTGTGAATGTCCTTGAGTGACCCAGCCACAGCCTGAACTTGAACCCAATCAAATATTCCTGGGAAACCTGAAAATGTGTATCTGCCCCAATCCAAGCTGACAGAGCTTGAGAGGTGAAGAGGTGAGGAGAAGAATGGCAGATAATTGCCAAATGATGATGTGAAAAGCTTGTCACCCAAAACACTTGAGGCTGTAAAGGTGAGTACTGAGTTAAGGGTATGAATACTTATGCAATGCTACTTATTTCAATGTCAAAATTTGCAAAGTTGTCACAAATCTGTTTTGTGCTTTGACATTGTGGTGTATGGAGTGTAGACTGATGTGGAAAAAAAAATATTTAAAGCAGTTTAGCATAAGGCTGCAACATTAAAAAAAGTGAAATAAATGAAGGTGTCACGATTCGCTGCCGGAAGGAACGCAGGAGAAGCGTTAGTCTTTTAATGAACAAACACAGGGGAAAATCCACAACAGGAACGAGGAATGACACACGAACATAACTAGTAGACCCAACAGGGGAGAAACGCACAGACAGGAACTAAAATACATGGGATAATTGGGGAAACACAGGTGCATGGGATCATAATCAAACTAAACGAGGACAGGAACATGAAACAGAAACGGAGGCAAGACCCGACATAGACAGTCCAAAATCCTGACAGAAGGGGTATGAATACTTTTTATAGGCACTGTATTTAATAGTTCTCCCTATAAAAACATGGAATCTGTGCCTATAATGTTGTAAAAGTCATAATGTGAAGATCAATGTTCCTCATTCATGAAAAGTTTCAGAGATGTATATATAAAATGAACTAGATGCGTTTATAAAGTTGCATCAAAATGATCAAAATGTTGTATAGCAATTGTCTACTTTCTGCTGTTACATCAGGGTTCACTTTTATGTCTTTTCACATTTTTTTATGAGTTAATGAAAATAAACCATTTTTACTTTTATTTCAGAGTTGATTGAAGAAAATGAGGAGAATAAAGAATTGAGTGAAGTTGAGGGAAAAAATCACTTCAGAACTGGAAAAAAACCTTTGAGTTGCTCTCAAACTCTGAAAGTTTTAAAGAAAAGAAGAGCCAAGAAATCTTTCACATGCACTCAGTGTGGAAAGAGTTTGATTAGCAAATATGTTTTTGATGTTCACATGAGAGTTCATACTGGAGAGAAACCGTTCTCTTGTGATCAGTGAGGGAAGAGTTTCACACAATCATCAAGCCTTAAGAAACACATGAACATCCACACTGGAGAGAAACTGTACACATGTGATCAATGCGGTAAAAATTTTTTGTTGGCTTCAGTCCTGAAGAAACACCTGACAGTTCATACAAAGGAGAAACCATATTCATGTTATTTGTGTGGAAAGAGTTTTTCACGTATAGAAAATTTGAAAGTACATCAGAAAATACATACTGCTGTGAGAGAGTACATGTGCTTTGAGTGTGAAAAGACTTTTACTACAGCGAGCTGTTTAAAACTGCATGAGAGGATTCACACTGGAGAGAAACAGTATCACTGCACTGCATGTGGGAAGCGTTTCACTCAATCATCTCATCTACACAGTCATACAAAACACAATCACAGTAAGTGAAAACACACGAGAGGATCCACACTGGAGAGAAACCTTATAAGTGTTCACACTGTGACAAGAGATTCAGTAATTCAGCAAATCTGAAAGCACACGAGAGGATCCACTCTGGAGAGAAACCGTACACGTGTAATCGGTGCGGGAAGAGTTTTGCACAAAAAGGACGCCTTAACAGTCACATGAACATCCACACTGGAGAGAAACCTTATAAGTGTTCATACTGTGACAAGAGATTCAGTCAGTCTGGAATCCTGAAAACACATGAGAGGATCCACACTGGAGAGAAACCGTATCACTGCACTGCATGTGGGAAGTGTTTCAGTCATTCATCTGCTCTACACAGTCATACAAAAAACATTCACAGTAAGTAGATCATCTTCAGATCCAGCTCTTTCAGATCTGATGCTGTGTCCTCAACAACTGTGACACAATAATGCATCAAACAATAAAATATCATCTGGAAAAAAATCTGTCCTAACCAGACATTACAAGCGACATGAAAAAGAAACATTATCTGAAGTTCATCTTCATTTTTAAAACCAGCAGATTCAACTATGAGATTCAGATCAACTCAAAAGATGGAGTTCCTCCACAAAAAAACAATGTCAAAAAGTTGTATTATTGTATATTGCATTTCTTCATGACATAAATTATATCATCGTGCTTTCTTATGAGTTTCATATTATTTTCAATTGTCTTATAATGCATGTGTATCACTTGTACTTTGCTTACTCTTTCATGAAGGAAAGCAGAAGTTTTTA
>NW_015648786.1:3090-8166 GCF_001515625.1 Sinocyclocheilus rhinocerous | reverse complement strand
GCCGAAAACAGGAAAAGGCAAATTTACGTGACACTCTCCAGGCCTGCAAACACCCAAGATCCATACAGCGTGACTCCTCGTGACCTCGTGAGGGCAGGGCTCTGCAACCTTCAACATCAAAAGAGCCATTTTGGCTCCTTTCCCACCAAATACAATTCTCGAAATTCTACACATGAAATATGAAAGCAAACAGACATATGATTATACATTTTGTGTATGTGTTTTGTATGCAGCTCATGGTATTTTTATAACAATAAAGTATGTTTATGACAAATATTAGCAGTGTAGCATTATTAAACATACAAACAGTGCATGTCTGCCTATTATAGAATCAAAATCAACTATAGATCACAATTGGAAGTTATTAGAACTAGATGTTAATTTAAAGTGTTTTTTCAAATACATTATTACACAAATTTTCAGTAGTTTGATGCTAATTATACCTTTAATTATGTTTTAGGATGTATTTGTCACGTGTATGTTCTGTGTTTCTATGTAAATTTTCAATAAGAGCAGATGTCTGACAGAAATAAAGTCACACTGTTAGTAATGAGTGAAGCTGGTAAAGCTGTTTGTGGAGTTGTTTAAAACTACAGTTGATTTCATTGAAGGCTGTGGCTGAAGTAAGCTGTAGTTCTTGTGTTTCTAATGTTTCTCTTTTCTTCAGTGAATCTGCTTGTTAACAGCAGCTGTTCATCAGCATCTGAATTAATTCGATTGTGTTCATTCTCTCTATCAGGACTATATTAGTAAACTCATGTAGGGAATAGTGAATGAGGGTGTAGGGTGTGATTTGAAGCACAGCCTCTGAGTGTCGACTTTGAGCTGATAATTCACAGTATATTGCAGTAGGATACTTTCTCAAAAAGTAATTTCTGGAAAAATATTTTCCAGAATGCATATTTCTTTACAGTATATTACTGTTTTAATGGAAAATAGTATTTTACTGTCAAAACTTGGCTGTTTTTTAACACAAGTTTTTAACAGTGTAGTTAGAAATAGGTAAATAATTTACTCTTCTATGCTGTAAGGGTCTGGGCTTATTTATATTAACACAAATTATGTTAAAGAAATACAGATTCTCTTTGTAACTCAAACCTTTTAGAGTAAGAGCCTCATATAAATATCCCTGTGGCTCGCTCAGTGGTAGAGCATTGCGTTAGCAGATTCTCTTTGTAACTCAAACCTTTTAGAGTAAGAGCCTCATATAAATATCTGTTCCTGTGGCTCAGTGGTAGAGCATTGCGTTAGCATTGCAAAAGGTTGTGGGTTCAATTCCCCGGGAACACACACATTGGTAAAAAATGTATAGCCTAAATGCACTGTAAGTCGCGTCTGCTAAATGCATAGATTATTATAATTATATAAGTTAAAATACTAGTTTAATATTATAAAGCACTATATTCATGTAGATTTATGAATGAAACTAAGCAGACAGTGATGTGAATGTTATTTGAGTGAGAGCTGAGGCTCAGAGGCTCCTGTCATGTAAAGCTGTTGTGCTCGTGGAGACCTAATAAAGCAGAAAAGACAATCATTTCAGAAGAAGAGATGCTGATGAAGATTTTCTAGTTATCAAGCAGTAGATTGAAGCTCTGAAGCTCCTGAAAGATTGGAATTACAGCGAGATCAACCGTGTTCAGCAGTGATAATGTAATTGTTTGTACAGAATTCATTTAGTGAATTGAGTGTTAAATCAGCGCAGACAGAAAAATAAAGCAGACGATCAGGAGACGGATTCATTCAATTCAGTCTCTGTGTTTCATTCTGCTGATCTCAATCACATTCATGATTATTCATACTGTCATCAGTTCACATCAGGGATTCATAAACGACTTCATCATTAAATGAGTCACAAATGTACTTTTATTACATTTGATGATCAGTTTACAATATAAATAATAAAGCAACTTTATTACTCTGTTTATTAAAGATTCCGAACAGTATGTGTGTCTGATCTAGATTTATAACTTGTAGATGACAATAAATACAAATAAATACAAATATAATAAAGTGAGATTTAATGAATTAGTGTGCATGTGAACATCAGAAAGGGGATTTACAGAGAGTCTCTCTATCGTTTAATATCACACAGAGACAATGAGGAATCATAATAAACTGTAAATCCAGCACAGAGGGGTTCAGTGAATGTGGTTTTGAGTGTGTGTAAGTGTGTGACTGTGTGTGTGTCAGAGACGCTGTAGAAGGACAGAGAGCCGGCCGACACGTCCAGATACACTCCTACTCTATTAGAGGATGAACAGACGACAGGTATATCAGTTCTGTTATTATTGTGCCAGACAGTGAATCTGTCATCAGAGCAATCCAGACTCCAGGATTTGTCATTCCATCCAAACATACAGCCTTCTCTCACTCCTTTCCTGCTGATTCCTTTATATGACACTGATATATCAGCATTATCTCCGCTCCATTCAGCCTCCCAGTAACAGCGTCCAGTCAGACTCTCAACACACAGAACCTGAGGAACATCATCAAATCTCTCTGGATGATCAGGATACGGCTGATGCTCATAATCATGTGTGATCCTCCTGTTCTCATCAGACAGCATGAGTCGAGTGTTTGCTGTGTTTGGATCCAGTGTGAGATCACAGGCATCTGAACACAAGAAGAGAGAAACATCAAGAACAACACGACAGTGAACAGTGTCTGTGTGTGTTTACAGCTTTGACTATATTTGCAAAGTCCAAAATGTCCTCACTATTCACAAATGTCCTCACTAATAGTGAAAGCTGTTGAACAGCGACTAGTGATTGGGATCTCACTAGCAGTGCTGGACCTAGACTTCTGGAGCCCGAAACAAAACTCTGTGAAAAACCCTGTCAGGCCTAAAGCACAACACTAAAGTTGGTTTATCATGTATACAAGTCAAATCATCTTTATTTCTATAACATTTTATACAATACAGATTGTTTCAAAGCAGTCACAGATTGAGACTGTGCTGTAAAGCAGCTCTAACAAGCCAATAGTGTGATTCTAGAGCTCAAGTCAGTTCAGTGTTGATTCAGTTCAGTTCAGTAAGTGTATATATATATTTAAATTGGCTGAACAGCTACTTCTTAATCTCCCCAGAGCTGAACTTGATGCTAACAGACAGAGGAGACATATAGGACAAACGTATATATTGCACAGATGATTTTCTATCATATTATGCACATACCAATTTATATAGTTTATAATAATAATAATAATTATTATTATTATTCTGTGTGTGTTGCCCTCTACTGACCAGCTGCCACTGAAATACATATACAAATGTTTTAATAATTAATGTGTACTGACACAAACTAAAAATTACATTTCATCAGTGGACTAATGTTGACTTTTAATAAATTAATTGACTAAAGACAACTATTTAAAATAATAGAAAATAATACAAATTGTTCTTGCTAATTTTTTCATGTTCTTGCTGCTTTTTCTGTCATTTTTCTGCTCTGGTCGGATAGTTTCGAAGCCACAGGCCTTGTCCACACTAATACATTTTCATTTGAAACACATCTTTTTCTCTCTGTTTCGGTCTTCTGTTCACACTGATATGCTGTTTTTGTCCAGTGAAAACTGAGCTGTTTGAATGTCATTGAAATTTGATAACCATGTGACATATTGTACCGATAGATATCTATGTTTATACTGGTATTGTGTCTGTTATGTGCTGTTCACTTTAACACTGTTGCTAAAGATATGTTACTTTGTTCACTCTTCATTTTACAGTTCTGCAAAGATGACAGAAAATTCACTCACAATTGCTGTCCTGCAGCAAAACAAGAGCACAGCTGCGTTTAAGACCAAACATATAATGGTGCTTGAGTGCGACCGGGAAGCATCAGTGAATGCTGAGATACTTTACTAAATAAAATGATCTTGACAGAAGAATAGCGTGAAAACTTTATTATGTATGTCCATCTGTATCATCTCAGTGAGCTTTTATTATGTTTCACACAGTGCTCGAATTAAGAGGGGCTGGGGGACCCGGGACCCCCCATACAGCATTAGGGAGCCCACATAAGAAGTAAAAAATAGACTAGATTTGTTTATAATCTTAACTAAAATAAAAAACATATCTGTTTAAATTCACACAGTTAGAATACAGTAAATTTTGTGAATTGATTATTAAAATCATTCATGTGACTGAAGTCTGTTCTCGGTCAGTTGTCATGTCAATTTAAAATGTAAACATCTAAAGACCGCTAAGCGCATGACATCGTTAGCTCCGGTGATGCTAACATTAGCGAAAAATAGGGACTAATAAACCTCTACTCGGTGCCAGGAAGAGAAAGCTTCTTAGAATACTGACTTTTATGTGGTTCTCGGGGCATCAAACTAATTATTTTGTGAAAAAATAAAAATAAAAATAAATAAAAACTAAGTGAAAACAATCATGCATGACACTGTAATGTCACGGAAATATAACCAGGTCACATGTGAACGTCATTCGTGAAATCAACACCAGGCAGCACAAAGGCTTGGTCTATTGCTCAGAAAGGCTGGAATTGCATGATTTCACTAGTACATGAAGATAAAATAATTAGTTAAATTAAACAAGTCTTTTAACATCAATTTTAAGTAACTGATTGCTCCTTTATTACTGCTCTCTGAGACATTATCAAATAATTATTTCTGTCCTACTGCTGAATCGGTCTCAGTCTTAAGTGAGTTTGGAAGCCATCTGATTATCTTCTTTTTTTTAAGACCTTTTAAATAGCGCTTTATACATCTATCATTTCTATCTATTGTTATGTATATGGAGAGGAAATTATGATCAATTAAATGTATTATCACTTTTTCATATTATAAATACAGAGCGTGCATAATTATTAGGCAAGTTGATATTCTGATCATATTTTTTTCCAAGCACATTTTACCAATTCCAAACCACACCAATCTTAATAACTTATATTTATTTTGTATTGAATCATTTATAAGTGATATATAATTGTCCATGAAGGCTGGAAGTGAAAAACTCCTTATATTGAGGAGTGCAGAATTAAGCAGGTTTTCTTTTACAGATAAGATGAGCCAAAAAAAGAGATTTACCTCAGACTTAAAGTAAAAAAAAAA
>NW_015648786.1:1565-3071 GCF_001515625.1 Sinocyclocheilus rhinocerous | reverse complement strand
CAGCTGAAAGTAAAAAAAAAAAAAAAAATGGTGGTGACCAGCACTGTTAACTAGTGAAAATATTTTTATATTTCATACATTCACAGCGGCATGATTAGAACGTGCAGCACAGCGTCAGCTGTTAGATTCAAATCTGCGTTCTCTGAGCCAGAGACAGACGCGTTTTTACAGCCCTGCACATTGTATCCAATCACACACTATTCTGTTGAGCTTATGAATGCAATGACCAATCAGAGGCGTTCAGATGAGTCTTCATCAAACTTTGCTGTTATGTCCACTGACTCGCTGAAGGAATTCTCTCATCAGAAACAACAAAGTCCACATGTGCTTACAATTTAAGTAGGCCGATTCCACGTCTTTATCATACTTTTTGCCTACAAACAATGAAACAGTATGATAAAAACAATATGATTTTCCTTTATAGATTACATTATGTGAGCGAGCTAAGCGATTGTCCGCGCTGCTGTTGCCGCAGTCCTGACATAAAAGCATCTGCACGCTGCTGAAGTTATAAAAAGACACTGTTTTAAATGTATTGTAATATTTTTACTGAAGCGTCATAGGATTAATCTCCAATATGCTATCCAATAACTGCACTCAGACCCAGAGGATATGACTTGTTTAAGATGATCAGATCAAACCAGTTATTTTTGAATAATACCGAATCTGGGCTTGGAATATTTCTTTATTTGAGTGACTCAAGTTTGATTTAACAACAAATCTAAATACGAACAAAAAGAAATAAAGAGATTAACAACAAAGCTAAATACGAACAAAAAAAAATAAAGAAAAATGACAAACAGTGTGATTGTATTATTATTATCATCATCATCATCACTTTTATTATTTCGTTCTGTCTGAAGAACGGAAAAACGAAAATTAAGCTAGATTTTCCGTATTTTTTGTTCGTGGATAAAAAATGAGTTTATGCATTTGTGCGTGAGCGGCCCTTTACCGTCTGTCCCATCCCTGTCACGGCAAAGAGGAGTCAGGATCCAAGCGCAAGTGCAAATATAAAGGTTTATTTAGTAACCACAATAACGGAGACACAAGGTGATCAATCCTCGGGGTCTCGGTCAAGATCAGAGGTGATCAATCCTCGGGGTCACGGTCAAGATCAGAGCTCTTCTCCAGAGGCGCTCCTTCCACAGCGCTGGCCAAACCAAGGCGAGGGCTGAAGATCCGTGCCCTGGCAGTGCGTGAGCTAAAACAGCGAACTGACAGAGAGACAGGACATGAGAATAACGAACCGACAAACACACATTGAACAAGGCGTCCTATAAAGGGATCGCTAAGGAGTTGCAGCTGGCGCGCTCTGATAGAGCGCCAGCTGCAACCACTAACGAATAACGATACACACATACACCCACATCACAAGACGCAAAAGGACCGCACGGACCCATGAACCGTGACAATCCCAACAAGCAATAGTCGTAATTTCAACGTCTCTGTTAAGTATAGACCCGATATAGTCCGGCTATGTGTAACCCACTTCTAGCCCAAATA
>NW_015648786.1:998-1499 GCF_001515625.1 Sinocyclocheilus rhinocerous | reverse complement strand
TTTTTTGGCAAAATAACTAGTGAGATGTATGATATTCCATAATTTAAGCAAAGTAACAGCGTTTACAAGGTGTTTGGTTTCATTTCTTTGACATGTTCAATACATCGCCTGTGCGTCGCCACGATTTAGCTCGTAGTCAGAGCGGCTACCTGTAGCCCACTTTTAGTCAAACCTGATTCACTGTAGTTTTTGGCCAGACAGCGCATGAGATCGTTGATATCCGATCATGTTTGCAGTGTCAGTATCTACAAAGATATGTGTCATTTCATGACATGGTCTATATGTAGCCACGATTTCGCTCTAAATTAGACGGGCTACGTGTAGTCTGCTTTTAGCCCACCTGGCGAAATCATGGCAATCTGTGGTCTAATTTTAACGGCTTGGTTATAGCCCTATACAAGTAACCAGACCAGCGATGAGCATAGCCAAAATAGCCTTAAAATTGTTTACATGTAATTTTCGCCCACGCAGCTTCTTATCAAATGCAAGTAAACTTTTGAA
>NW_015648786.1:0-750 GCF_001515625.1 Sinocyclocheilus rhinocerous | reverse complement strand
TCCGTTACCTTGACTCCACACACCTGTGCACACACTCACTCACACAGCTGTGGCCCATCCTGAGGGCTATTTATGCGCCTTCCCCACGCCACTCTGGGCGGATTATTAATAATTGTTTGTACGGGACTGATGCAAGCCCTGCGTGGCCGTATGGTGTCAGAGTCTTCTGTTCCTTGCCTGTGTCTCAGAGTCTTAGCTCTGTGTGTTTTCTGTTTTGAGTTTTACTTTGTTTTTTCCCCCTGCAGTCTAATAAACCTGCACTTGGACCCAAACCCCTGTGTACACGGTGTTTTCCTAACCGCGCCGTGACAGAGCTAATTGAATAGAATATATTTGTCATTGTACAAGTAACGTTACGATAAGATTTATTTTGAAACTTCCAAATTGATAGTAAAGCTTAAGAATACAAATAATAAGTGCAAATAGCTCAGATGTGCATAAAAAGTTTGCAGCAGTATTAAAATAGTGCAGATAGCTCAGATGTGCAATTCAGCATTAAAACCTAAACAGTACAAACAGAAAACATAATGTAATAAAACGGTAGGGGGTGAATATATTATTCCATGTACATTTGAGGTTAATATGTGTACTGGGCAAATTTTTAGTTACAGCAGCTATCACTGTGTTGTTATGAAGTCAGTTGTGCCAGACAATTTTGGAGGCAGAGACAGATTGTGGGGGGCACTGTAGGTAAAAACTTAAATGGTTGGAATAAAGAGTTTCAAAGGGTTAGTGATGGAAAACTTGCAG
>NW_015648785.1:6308-8363 GCF_001515625.1 Sinocyclocheilus rhinocerous | reverse complement strand
TCCATTGTGCAGAAAGCAGACCGCCCAGGCAAGACCGTCACACTTATCAATAAAATGTGTAAAGATACAGCTAGACATGTGGTCCCACATGCAAATCTAACACATACAAAAATACATAGCAACAAATCAATATCAACACAAGTGTTTCTTACAAAAGTGCTTCAGCTTGTTTAGTTCTTCACAGTACATGCTGTTTCAAAGCAGATTCACGAAGAATAATGTTCCCTGATGAAGCAGTCAAAAGCAACACTGGAAAGAAGAAACTCTCGATGAGGATGATGAAGACCGTGCCGTTCTAAGTATATCACATTTAAACATGTTAAACAACACGTCTGTGTTTTATTTCAGCAGCATCATACAGTATTGTACAACAAAACGCTCATTTCAAAACCCCGGACTTCACTACATATTAAACAAGTGATAAAAATCTACAATAGAAAGAATTTCAAAAATAAAGTGCTATATTCAGCTGTTCCTGCTCATCAATGTAGTGCCATAAGAAAACAATAGATAAAATAAGCTGTATTTCTGCAATACAACACCAGTGCATGAAAGAGTTTGCATCTGTGTAGCTCTGCATTTCCTGATAACAGAGACGCATCAAAATTAACTTTTCATAAAACAGATCAATGTTCAATTAAAAAGTACTTTTTTTCTGCAGTGATACACCATGTTGGTAGAGAAAAGCACATTTTTCTTAAGACGTGCCTTTAGCCTGTTGTGTCCTAAATATCTGAGCATTTGCCCTCACCATCAGCCCCTGATGTCTTCAAATGCTAGAAACACCTCGGGTCAGTCACAGCAATCTCAGGAGTGACTCACACAACAATTAAACAGATTCTCTGCCATAATTAATGCAGCTTCACAGTATACATAGACATTGGTCCTCTACATAAACACAACTGTTCTTTAAATTGTGAATGGATTGTACAGAGAAAGTGAGCAAAGAGTGCTCCCTTTATAGCACAAGTTTACTCACCCAAAACCAGACCCTAAATGCAGATACAGTCACCATCCTCATGCTAAGGTGAGTCCAAATGTTCATATGTATATTTAATAACATACTGTATATATTGCAGACATATGTTGTCAGAATCCTCTGCAGATCTGAAGGCGCTGAAGGCAAAGTAACCAGTGATGTTTCTGGATGAGATCATCTGTGAGAGACACGTTCTGCTTTCAGAAACTGCTCTGTTTCTTGATAGCAAGCGTAACAGAGTCAGAACCAGCAGACGCTTGTGTAACGTGACAGCAGTCAGAATCAGAGCCAGCAGAACCAAAACCACAGTCAGTGCAATCCAGTAGCCTACAGCTGGAAGAGAAAAGTAGTGACAGAACTGATTTTATTCTTAAATTCAGTTTAAGATTTTTGTAAAGCTCTCAATGCCTCTGTTTTACTCACTATGATATTTAGTGTCATCAGTTTAGTCTTTATCAGTGTCGTGCAGTTTCTCATTTGATTCTGTACAGAATATTGAAAGGAAGTATGTGTGTGTGTGTGTGTGTGTGTGTGTAAAGGAAGGCAACAAGTAGCCAATTATATCAGAAGTGACACATTACAAAAGTTTCAAATGTTGATGACAATAGTATAAAACTGTAGCAGATATATCAGTGCAGTTGTAGTGAATTCCTGAACAGTGTTTAATGAATGAATGAACTGCATAGATAAACCAGTGATGGCAGTGCGTGTTATTTATGTAATATGATTGGAAATTTCCACCATCAATCCACAAATACCCACCAAATTGACCGCTGTAACTGACAAAACACAGCAGCAGCAGCAGAATCAACCTGATGAGAAACAGAAGAGCTGTAATGTGACAAACAGAGTTACAGCAAACTCTAAACATTCACTTTCATTTCATTTGAAGATCTGTACGTGTTAACAAATATCCAATAAGAGACATACAACTATTATATTTTTATCTTTGTTTCTCCCATCATAGAAACACAATGACATGCTTTTCCCCCAATCACAGTCAAATACAGTGAAAAAGAACAAGAAGGCAAATATAAAGCATATTTCTAGTCAAAATATGTGGAAATGAAGAATAA
>NW_015648785.1:1969-4196 GCF_001515625.1 Sinocyclocheilus rhinocerous | reverse complement strand
AAGTATGTGTGTGTGTGTGTGTGTGTGTGTGTAAAGGAAGGCAACAAGTAGCCAATTATATCAGAAGTGACACATTACAAAAGTTTCAAATGTTGATGACAATAGTATAAAACTGTAGCAGATATATCAGTGCAGTTGTAGTGAATTCCTGAACAGTGTTTAATTAATTAATGAACTGCATAGATAAACCAGTGATGGCAGTGTGTGTTATTTATGTAATATGATTGGAAATTTCCACCATCAATCCACAAATACCCACCAAATTGACCGCTGTAACTGACAAAACACAGCAGCAGCAGCAGAATCAACCTGATGAGAAACAGAAGAGCTGTAATGTGACAAACAGAGTTACAGCAAACTCTAAACATTCACTTTCATTTCATTTGAAGATCTGTACGTGTTAACAAATATCCAATAAGAGACATACAACTATTATATTTTTATCTTTGTTTCTCCCATCATAGAAACACAATGACATGCTTTTCCCCCAATCACAGTCAAATACAGTGAAAAAGAACAAGAAGGCAAATATAAAGCATATTTCTAGTCAAAATATGTGGAAATGAAAAATAAGAACAACAACAAAAATATAAAGTGCACATATTTGAAAAATAAATACAAATAAAAAACCTAAAGAAAATAAAAAGTACTAAATAATATTTGGGCAGTTACATAAAAGATAAATTAATATTTTAGAAATTTCTATTGTTTTTAAAAGTTTCTTGGTTTGTGTTCTCAGGTTTAAAAGGGTTTTAAAATACATTGTGCAATCAGTATGACAAATTGTAAATGTGTAAATTATATTCATAATAGCATCAAAGGAACCAACGGGGAAAAACTATACAGGGGATAAATTACAAGAGATTTCCAAAAGAAAAGGATTCAAAAATGTTATAAATCTTTTTTGCTTTTTTTAAATAGGCCTAATGTAATGTTAGGTTTATTATTAGTCCATTTTTGTTTGTGTATATGGTATTTCATCTTCATAATTATTACATTAATCATCAAATTTTGCTCCAAAATCTTATTTTTATCAAACAAATATATCTTTACAAGAGAGTCGAATCTTTAATTTTGTACATTTAAATATTAATATCGACTCAGAACATCTGGGTAAATACACATTCATAAAATAAGTGTTTTATGGATTCTTCCTTTAAGTCACAAAAGACACATGCATCTCAATGGTCTATAACTGCTGTCAATGACGTCACGAGGGAGGGGTCAAGCAACTGTGAAAATGCTCGTGTACAGTGTTGCGAGGTCCGCATTTTTTCAGCGGAACTGAGCTATTTTAACACTGATATTTACACCAATAACGTGATATTTAGCCCCTGGAATGCGAATTTTACCAGGGGAACAACGCCAAAAAAACCAAAAAAACGGTGTATTTTACCTCCAGGAACGCGATTGGTCTAGTTTTGAGTAGCAATTGGGCTATTTGTATGCTAACCAACCATTACAGTTCTTAAAGGGATCTATTCACTGACATATAATAGAGAACATGTATATAGATCAGAGGTGGTTCTGTTGTATTTTGTCTCGTCGGGTGAAGCCACGGTGTCAACATTCATCTTTCTCATGAAAAACGTTTTAAATAATTTGTGAATAATACATTTTTATGCATTACTAAAGTGTAATCCTCAGATTGAGAATGGTCCAGATTCAGTCAAACCCAAAGCCTCAATACACAAGCAACAGCTTTTAGAAGTTCGTGGTAGAACAACTTAACAATGATATTAATAATCCCACTATAAAATCATAATCATCATCGTATGCACAGTAATGGTCATGCAGCAGAGACCTAGACACTCCTTCACTAGGTTTAGTTTTCCACAAACAAACAAAAATACTGCTATAACAACACAATACAAAAGTTGGCTCTATATTAAAGAAAAAAAGAAAAGAAACACGAAAACTTACATGATAAATGTTCTGCATGTATCTTAGGTTCAGGCATCAAAAATCGAGATCACAACTATACCACAGATCAGACTGCTGTAGAAACCCAACAAATACAGCGCTGGTTCCTTCCCTGCATCGCGGCACGAGTCACGTGTGCTCTGCGTTCGGCGCTTCGCAGACTATCGAGAAGGGTAGCCGCCTTTCCACTGCTCACTGCATTCGGACACGACTCGAATTCGCCCCCTAGTGGCAGTCGCACGGAAATTGTATTATGCTCGTACACGGCAACATGGGAGAGGAGCTTATCCTCGCGGTCTCAGAA
>NW_015648785.1:0-1456 GCF_001515625.1 Sinocyclocheilus rhinocerous | reverse complement strand
TAATCGGTGTCCACAAAAATGGAGTATTCTGAACTTATCGGGTTTTACAGTGTATTACAATAATGATCAGACAGAGCTGAAGCGACAAATCAGGACGTACCAACTTCATATTCATGGTAAAGTCAAAACTGATCAAACCATCAACATCTGCTTTTCTAAATTATTACATTTGGTTCCCCGATACTAAATATGTGTTCATGGCCTTGAATGCTTGACAGCATTATAATAATGATTAATGTCTTTCTGTTTCTCCTCAGATGAGATTACTGTGAAAACAGGCGAGGAGCTAAAGATGTCTGTTCTGTTGTCTAATGCTGATAAAGTGGAGAAAAGCTCTAGAGGAGAGTGGAGGGAGGTTTGGAAGACAGGCCACGGGGTCTGGAGTGACCGAATGATTGACACTGATGGGAATCTGATCATTAAAGCATTTCTGGACAGTGATGCAGGAACATACAGAGTTCTGGACACTGAAGGAGAAATCTTGATCACGGTGACAGTCACAGGTGAGAGAAACAGATATGTGGAAATATTATTTATAAAGCATTTGGACAGCTGAAGTTTATTCATCATGATCTGAACAGCAAATTGATGCTGAACTGTGAGACTGACCTCTCAATATCCTCTAGAATCAAAGGAAAAACTGGAGAATGATAAAGACAAAACTAATGACTATGAACACCATAGTAAGTCACACAGGCATTGAGAGCTTTAAAAAATCTTCAAGCAATGAGTTTGATAATGAAAAAATTTTTTTTTTTTTTTAAATGTGCTCTCTTCTCATCTTCCCCTTTTCCATCTTTAGAGAAATGGATTGTGTCAGTTGGAGTATGTTTGGGGATTCTGGCTGTGATTGTGATTTCTGTCATCAAATGGCGCCGTCAGCACAGAGGTCACACACAGGTTCCAGTACAGGAGAATACAGAGCACAAACAGTAACTGGAGGAACTATAATGATCTTCACTGAATGTGACTCAACTGCATAGGAGCCCTGAACACCTGCGACACCACTGGTTACTTGTAATTTGCCTTCAACACCAACACAATTCTGTCAACATATAACGGCAGCTGGGGGGTGTGATATATATCGTTAAAAAAATTATAGTAACTGTTGTTTTAATGATGTGTGAGCTGACATTATTATGTCAAAAACAAGCCTTGAGAGTCCACGATTTCACTGCGTGATGAAATCTAGTAGAATGCAGTTAGAATTACTGGAGATCATCATAGATAAAGGTGATCAACTTCATGTTGATTTGCACTGATCGTTCACTCTAAGACCAGCAGAATATGAATATGAATATGATCCCCACAGCATAACAGAGCAACTGGATCCCCTGATTACTGTGATAATCAAATAATAATCAATAATCAAAGTAATAATAAAAAACACTATACAATTTTTATTTTATTTTTTTGAAAAAGCAACTAGCTGATTTATAAATGTCATGAGCACTGA
>NW_015648784.1:348-567 GCF_001515625.1 Sinocyclocheilus rhinocerous | reverse complement strand
TTTAGCCTCAAAATGTTCACAACGCCTCAGTTCTGATGGCAGCACAGAGCACAATCATCCCTTCCTCTTTAGTACTAGTTTTAATGTGAAATAAACGTGAATTAACATCGCCTCGTAATTAATTGCTCAATCAGTGTTTCACTCACGGAAAGATGCGATTAAGGGTGTTTTCACACCTGGCCCGTTGTTTCGGAACCTGGCGCGTTTCCCCCCTTAGCC
>NW_015648784.1:0-264 GCF_001515625.1 Sinocyclocheilus rhinocerous | reverse complement strand
ACTAGAGAAGAGCATTTCGTGAAATATTAGACTATATACTCATTATATTTTACCTTACCTGTTAGTGATATCTTAATTATTTAATATAGGCTATATTTAAATAAATATTTTATGAAACAAGTTATGACAGCCACTGTGTAAATGATTAGCTCTATTTCAACAACAAATATAAATTGTATAATTTAGAAGTTAATTTAAAACTGCAATGAGTGCAATTTACATGTTTGCATACCATTTTTTTATTTGAGTGTTGATTATTATAGT
>NW_015648783.1:0-533 GCF_001515625.1 Sinocyclocheilus rhinocerous | reverse complement strand
GTTTTACATATAGCCTATGCCATTATAATTTGTGTTTTATTTTTTTATTATATAGAATAATACAAATAAAACACAAATTATAATCAGGCCTTTTTTAAGGCTTTTCCTTATTTTTATATTTTAGACATCCATCAATTATGGTGATGAAAAAAACGACTCACCATCTCCTCATTGGACGTGCCTTTAGAGAGAAATGCATCTTTACGGATTACATAATGAAAGAGTTTCTATTTTCGATTTGAATTATTTCGTTTTAAAGTAGTAATTTAAAGCTTTCTATATATAGAAAGCTTTAAATTACTACTTTAAAACGAAATAATTCAAATCGAAAATATATATATTTATCATGTCTGTGAGGCAATTCGCTGAGTTTCAGTTCATCATTGAGAGGCGCTCCTGCTCAAGACAGAGACAACAGAAAGTTTCCTATTTATTTTATAAAAGCACAACGTTTTGTTGATATTGTGAGAGCACAAAAATAAAAGTACACCCTTTACAGTTCCGAATGATGTATTATTCTTACCTTTATGAGA
>NW_015648782.1:732-1203 GCF_001515625.1 Sinocyclocheilus rhinocerous | reverse complement strand
TATCTGCTGTCAGATCACTGCCTATTATTTGGGGAAAATCAAAACAATCATTGTGAATGTTCAGTTTTGCGCGTCAGCTTTTGCCCATTCGGTTAATGGATGGGTGAACATAGATAGATAGATAGTGTTTCTGTGAATAAAGTTGTTTGTAAAATATTAAAGAATTTGGCTCTGCGTGTGCCTTTTCCTTTATTAATGTGCAACTCGGTAGCCTATGTTTATCACTTAATTTACTGAAGGCCACTTCCGTTCAAGTGCCTTTTATAACACAACAGCGCCACACTCAGGATAAAAAGAGAAATAAACGAAGCATTTTTGATATTTTTGTTCTGAGAAGTTGTCCAAGTCGTCATTTTTATTGAAAAAAATTACTGTTTTGGATGGACGACTGTCTAATAATTAATATTATTAATAATAATAATAATGTCTAATAATAATTAGCACAACACAATGGAAACAAGCCACAACACA
>NW_015648782.1:0-556 GCF_001515625.1 Sinocyclocheilus rhinocerous | reverse complement strand
TAACGAAATAAGCAAAACACAACGAAAACAAGCCACAACTAGGGCTGGGAATCAAAAATCAATTCCGATTCCAGAATCGGATACTTGTTGTCAAATTAAAATTTAGATTCCGCCTATCGATTCCTATGCATTTTTTTTCTTCATCTGTGAGGACCGGGCCTAGCAATATGCCAGGACTTTGCTCGCTTAATCTAAATCTAAGCGCTCCAAAGGTTGGTTATATTTGCGATCAGAAGCCAAAAAAAATCTAAGTATAATATCTGTGATAGCTAAACATGTTGCAAGAGAGGTGTCACCACCAACATGACAAAGCACTTTAATTTAATAGATTGTTAAAGATCGCGAACACGATTCAAACACCAACGTGATTCTATTCCTAAATGACAATGCTTCGTCTGTTTCATTCCTCAACCTTTGATGTGTGCGATCAATGTTGTGATCACTTGGTTCATCCGTGCAGCATACGATCACACCAGTGTGATTTGAACATTTAAATCTGCGTTCGCCCTGTCATTGACCTAAAGAGAGCAGCTGTCATCTGTCATGAATGAAACAG
>NW_015648781.1:0-1069 GCF_001515625.1 Sinocyclocheilus rhinocerous | reverse complement strand
CATTTTTGGGTGAACTAACCCTTTAAGTGCCCCAGTGCATGTAAATAGCCCAACACCATGTCTAGTAGATTCTGGTAATTTTTTCACTCACCACGTTACAGGTTTAACTATATTTCTAGTCTAACTACAACCAAATACTGTTATTAAACCCTTTCAATTATAAATTATAATAACGCAATGCTCTTCTGGCTGGACTTCCATCATGCACAATCAAACCTCTGCAAATGATTCAGAACGCAGCAGCCTGACTGGTTTTCAACGCACTCAAAATGGCCCACCATCCTAATTAAAAAAAAAAAAAGTTTTCTTTCGCCTTCCTTAATTCCTCCCTGTCTACCTTGTACTGAACAGTGTCTGCAACTTTGTATTACGAGCACTTCCTGTGTTTATTTGCCTCTTTATGATGATGAATCCCTTCTTGTATTTCTCAATTGTAAGTCGCTTTGGATAAAAGCATCTGCTAAATGAATAAATGTAAATGTAAGTAAATGTAACTAAATAAATAAATGTAAAATATGATTTTAGTAAGAAGTGTAACAGAAAAAAAAAACACTAACAGATGCCATTTCATTTAAACATTTTACTGGGTCTTAAACATAAAGAGATCATCAGTATACAATGAAACACAATGCTATGTAAATACCTGAGAATATTGAATTAGATTTTCCCCAAAAAATATTTTCAGTATGTTAACTAACATGTGGTCCAACGCAAAGTATGTCTAGTTAAAATTTACAAAGACAGTACAGAACTGTTAAGGCAGTAACATATTGATAGACTAGAGGGGATCATATTTGAGTCTTTGCAAGCAAAGCATTTAGCATTTACCAACATGCATGGTTCTGGTGTGAACGTGCGTCGGAGACTGACAGGTGAAGAGAATAAATTGTTGAAAAAAGTTGTTATTTTTGTTTTCTTTGTGCACAAAAAGTATTCTCACAGATTCATACAATTATGGTTGAGCCACTGCATTCATTCAAGTTTATTTGTATAGCGATTTTCACAATACAAATCGTTGCAAAGGAAATTTACAGAAAATTAAGTTTCTACAATATATTTAGTAGTAGCT
>NW_015648780.1:861-1070 GCF_001515625.1 Sinocyclocheilus rhinocerous | reverse complement strand
ACCAGCACGGAAAGACAGCGCTTTTTTGTACGTGACGGGATCCAATCCCTGGACTTGCTCTCTTTAGTGCCAGACTTTAGTGCCGGAATTGCATTGCCTTCATTCGGCTTGTGGTTACTGGGCGACCGAAGGGGCTTTTGTGACTTTTATTCCTCCCGTTTTGAGGGGGGTGGGTGACGAAATGCAAGTGGGCAGGTGTCGACACCCTA
>NW_015648780.1:0-311 GCF_001515625.1 Sinocyclocheilus rhinocerous | reverse complement strand
TGGTGGTATAGTGGTGAGCATAGCTGCCTTCCAAGCAGTTGACCCGGGTTCGATTCCCGGCCAACGCATTTCCTTTGGTTTGGGCCGAAGTCAAACCAGAACTCCTTCTGTAACCTGTGGCTGCACTAAAAACTTTTGGATGTGTCGTTTGGTAGCAGAAAAACAACATCTCTCCCCGTCGGGGAATCGAACCACAGTCTTCCACGTGACAGGCAGAGATACTGTCCACTACACTAACGAGGTGCTGTGCATGTAAGAGTTTGCCTCCAGCCAACACCACTGCACCGACATCACTAAACAATGCGTGGCTT
>NW_015648779.1:395-519 GCF_001515625.1 Sinocyclocheilus rhinocerous | reverse complement strand
CGAGTTTCTTTCTTGAGAGAATGGGTATTATTGTTGTACCATGGCAAAGTATGTTTTTCTCTAAGCTTTTTCAATTTGATGGGGGCAACAGCTTCTAATGTATTAGAGAAGATAGTGCCCATGT
>NW_015648779.1:0-155 GCF_001515625.1 Sinocyclocheilus rhinocerous | reverse complement strand
ATATCTATATCAGTAAGATCGATTCCATGCGATATAATTAAATCTAGCGTATGATTAAAACGATGAGTGGACCCGGTGACGTTTTGCTTGAATCCAAAAGAGTTTATTATGTCAGTAAACACAAGTCCTAATGCATCATTTGTATTATCAACGTG
>NW_015648778.1:408-817 GCF_001515625.1 Sinocyclocheilus rhinocerous | reverse complement strand
CAATTAAAATAAATCTTATTTTCCAATGAGAGTTATTTCATGCATACATTACAAAGCATGCATACGCTCTATTTACTTGAGTTGAGTTAGTTCATGCATGCAATGCAATGCATATGCTGTATTTAGTAGAGATGAGTCCATGCACGCAATGCAAAAGCATGCATATGCTGTAGTTAGTAGAGTTGAGATAGTTCATGCTTGCAACAGAAAGCATGCATATGCTGTAAAACTTTAATTCAAAGGTAGCATATGCTGTAATACTTTAATTCAAAGAATGCATGTTTTGTAAATCCTCTTTTCCAATGAGTTATTTCATGCTTTCAAAACAAAGTGTGCATATGCTGTAAAACTTCAAATCAAAGCAAGCATATGCTGTAAAACTTCAATAAAAAGAGAGCTAATGCTGTAA
>NW_015648778.1:0-224 GCF_001515625.1 Sinocyclocheilus rhinocerous | reverse complement strand
AGTGAATTAATCATTAATTTTATTTCTAGCTCAGGTTTTGAAAGGACTCGAATCTGAAAATTCTGAGTCAACCTGATTAAAGCTGAATTCAAATCTGATAGTTTACACTTTAAATCAAGGGTCGTCCAGTGAGCCGGTGATTCTTTGTGTATTTTAACAATTTGAATATCTGTATTCTACCTGACCACGGGTTAATACGATTATAATAATTCGTAAGCTCTTAG
>NW_015648777.1:417-538 GCF_001515625.1 Sinocyclocheilus rhinocerous | reverse complement strand
TCTTAAATATAAAACAAAATTTATAGGGGCATTTGCTATAAACATAATTTATTTTCAACCTTAATCATAACACGACTTTATGGCGAAAGTGAAACTATCAGCCAGTGTGAAATGTGCTAGG
>NW_015648777.1:0-316 GCF_001515625.1 Sinocyclocheilus rhinocerous | reverse complement strand
TTGCGCATGTTTTGCTTGCTTCATGAGTGTTTCTGCATTATATGAGTCGCTTTAGAATATAAATCGCAGCACGTTTCAGATAAAAAAACGCGACTTCTATTTCTGAAAATATCACAGTTAAGAGATTTATAACGAGTGGTTCCCTGCATTATTACAGCAAAACACGTGATTACAGTACTGAGCCACTGCAATGGAGCAGTTCTAATGCCATTAAATTAAAAATGATGTACCATAGAGCAAAAAAAATAAAAAATAAAAATGAATACATTTGAATGGGCATAATTAAGTGAAAATAACTGAAGAATATACAGTCAAA
>NW_015648776.1:0-522 GCF_001515625.1 Sinocyclocheilus rhinocerous | reverse complement strand
TTTAAACTTCACTCCACAAAACCACACCCACCAGCTTTACAATTACCCGACAACGGCTCATGAAACACCCACCAGCTTTACAATTAGCCTACAGCAACTTGATTGGCTCATGAATCCGTCAATCTGAAACTAGATTCTAGTCGTGTTCCAGAAGTAAAAATCCCATTCATTTTCTCCATCGGGCAACTTATAAACCTTTAATGACAGACCTACTGTGAGCTACGAGGTTGTTAATCAATTAAATATGTATTATTTCAACTATTTTTAATAATTGTGTTCAACAGCAGAATTCCTGGTTAAAAACTACATTTCCCATAATTCTGCAGTGCGATCTCCCCCAGTCAGAATATTTTCAGATTTAAAATTTGTAATGCTGTAATTGACCCTTCGCAAAGGCCTGCCCCCTTAGTTACTGTTGCTATGTCCGACAAGCCATGCCGCTCTCACGCCACACATCAGTAGAAAATACATCGCTGATCAAAGAGGACACTGACAACGCGCCGACAGACAAGACAGAGCAGG
>NW_015648775.1:0-532 GCF_001515625.1 Sinocyclocheilus rhinocerous | reverse complement strand
ACGTCACGGACACTACGTCCATGTTTTTATACAGTCTATGGGTTTTATTCATGGATTTTAGCTCAGCTTTTAACTCAGTGGAAACACATATTCTCATAGATCTCAATATCAATACGGGTGAGTTCTCTGGATCAGAAACTTTCTTTCCTGCCGCTCACCGAGGATCTGTGTCAGAGGGAGCAGGTCAGACGAGCTCACTGTGAGTAGGTTGTCCACAAGGCTTTCCCTTTTTTACCAGTGAGTTTATGATCAAGGAGAAACACTTCAGACAGTTTAAGTATGCTACCATTTTCTATTTCATAGAGAAAACAGATTCTTTAGGCAAAGCTGCCTGTCTGGCTCACACGAAGGCCCTTGAATCATAGTCACTTCAGTCAGCTAGAAATCAATGTTGAGCCAGTGTCACTTGATGACCAACATGTTGAAATTATGGTAAACTTTAAATACCTTGATGCAATTCTGGACTCTGTTGAGTGTATTTTCAGGAGATGCTCGCAGTGACTCGATCTTCTCAGAAAATCAGCGGTCTCTG
>NW_015648774.1:0-541 GCF_001515625.1 Sinocyclocheilus rhinocerous | reverse complement strand
TTTGACAGAAACCTGGCTAAAACCAAATGATTACATTATTTTAAACGAGTCTACTCCACCAAGCTACTATTATAAACATGAGCCACATCCAAAAGTTAAAGGGGGAGGTGTTGCTACAATTCATAACAATATTTTCAGTATTTCTCAGAGGGCGGGCTTCAAGCATAACTCGTTTGAAGTAATGGTGCTTCATATAACTGTCAGCAGAGCACGGGACACAGAGGTAGGTGAAATACAAACAGCAGGTTTATTGAACACAGAACGAGGAGAATCCAGGTAAGTGAGCGGGGAATGGGAAAGTCTCTTGGGTCTTATCTGAGTGATAATGTCCTTGCTGATTTTCTATCTGAGTTAGTGCTGGCTGCAGATAAAGTTTTAATTGTTGGTGATTTTAATATCCATGTTGATAATGAAAAAGATGCATTGAGATCAGCATTCATAGACATTTTGAACTCTATTGGGGTTAGACAACACGTGACAGGTCCTACTCATTGTCGAAATCATACTCTAGATTTATTACTGTCACATGGAATTGATGTTG
>NW_015648773.1:337-497 GCF_001515625.1 Sinocyclocheilus rhinocerous | reverse complement strand
ACTTTTGGCGCTCTAGCGGTTAATAAACAGAACTGCACACATCCCCGCGGAAGAACATTCCAATCGGATCTACTTTAAGTTTGTCTATGGCGATTCACGCAGGTGTTACTCCCTCCGCAGCGGTGACGACCCAGGCTACAATAGTCCAAATATAAGTACT
>NW_015648773.1:0-204 GCF_001515625.1 Sinocyclocheilus rhinocerous | reverse complement strand
TATACATTTTGCAAATTTTGAACACAGAAAAAGTTACATAGTGCTGCTTTAAGGAAACTTTTGTCTTGTCTCCCGAGGGCGCAATGAGCAAATGCAGCACATTTAAATTGTAAACACAAGGAAATAAGTCTATAAAAAAAACGTGCATTACGTCTACATTAAATCAAATATAATTTCATAAATTGCATAAACAATTATGAACAA
>NW_015648772.1:0-553 GCF_001515625.1 Sinocyclocheilus rhinocerous | reverse complement strand
CTTTGTGCTCAGGTGTAGCATCCACAAGAGCCTTCCAAAAGGCTGACCCGGCAGCGGTGGGATTTGAACTCACGCCTCCGAAGAGACAGGAGCCTTAATCCAGAGCCTTAGACCGCTCGGCCACGCTACCACAGCAACCATCTTTTAGTGGGCCATTTTCTGCTCTATTTTCCCACAAAAAGAGAGAACAGGAACGTGTCACTTTTCCAGTCTTTTCAGGCGTAGAGAGTACAGGAACGTGTCAATTTTCCAGTCTTTGTGCTCAGGCGTAGCTGCCACAAGAGCCTTCCAAAAGGCTGTCCTGGCAG
Organism: Sinocyclocheilus rhinocerous; assembly: GCF_001515625.1. Lineage (NCBI taxonomy): Eukaryota > Metazoa > Chordata > Actinopteri > Cypriniformes > Cyprinidae > Sinocyclocheilus > Sinocyclocheilus rhinocerous. The sequence continues at coordinate 245 of NW_015648772.1, read as the reverse complement.
CGGTGGGATTTGAACCCACGCCCCTGAAAAGACTGGATCCAAACTCCAGCGGCTTTGACCTCTCGGCCACGCTACCCCAACAGTCCTCTTTTTGTGGGCCCTTTTCTGCTCTATTTTCCTGCAAAAAGAGAGAACAGGAACGTGTCACTTTTCCAGTCTTTGTGCTCAAGCGTACCAGCCAAAAGAGCCTTCCAAAAGGTTGTCCTGGCAGCGGTGGGATTTGAATCAACGCCTCCGAAGAGACT
>NW_015648771.1:0-680 GCF_001515625.1 Sinocyclocheilus rhinocerous | reverse complement strand
GGGCGTTTTAACTTTAACATCTCCTATCACCCAGGGAGTAAGAACAGTAAACCCGACGTGCTCTCGCGGCTTTTTGAAGCTGACACTGAGCCCATCGTGCCACCCAGCCGAGTGGTTGCGGCGGTCACCTGGTAGGTGGAATCCAGAGTCCGCGAGGTGCTAGACGGCATCACCATCCCCGCCGGATGCCCAGAGGGACTTTCAGTGATTCAGTGCTCTTCCTGGAGTGCATACCTTGTCTGTAGTCGGTTCGAACCAGCATCCTTCAGTGGGGCCATTCTTCTGGACTAGCTTGCCACCCGGGAGCTGCTCGCACTATTTCGCTGATTAAGCAACGGTTTTGGTGGCCGTCGGTAGCACGGGACGCTCGCGAGTTCGTATTGGCCTGTCCGGTGTGCGCGGTGAGTAAGGGCTCTAATCGTCCCCCAGTAGGGCTTCTCCGACCGCTGCCTATCCCTTCGAGGCCCTGGTCCCACATTGCCATGGACTTTGTCACAGGCCTACCCCCGTCTGATGGCAACACCGTGGTCCTCACGGTGGTAGACAGGTTCTCGAAGGCGGTTCATTTCATTCCCCTCCCCAAATTACCTTCAGCGAGGGAGACAGCGGCCATTGTATCCAGAATCAAGCCCGTTATTCGCTCCCCCTTCCAACCCCAGACCTCGGCCCCTCCGCCTCCT
>NW_015648770.1:1223-1556 GCF_001515625.1 Sinocyclocheilus rhinocerous | reverse complement strand
TAATTTCTCAGTCGAATCTTTGCCAGCTTATTTTTCTCCACCATTAATGTAATGACTTTGATTACTTAAATTAAATTTGTAAGGGAATTCTAGATGGTTTATTTATGCTGAAGCCAGTCACGAAACCTACTGACGTTCTGTAGCTTAAATAAATCCAGATGGAGGGGGGGTCAGTTCTTGCTGTCCTAGTGCTTGTCGACACCGGAGGTGGTTTGGTAAATCATCCTCTCCTTGTTTTTTCTTTGTAAAGATAAGCAGAGCGAGACAGTAACTCATTTGAGAAAGTTGGCGCCTGGGCTGACCATGGTTCAGCTTTTACGACTCTCATATGGT
>NW_015648770.1:0-1072 GCF_001515625.1 Sinocyclocheilus rhinocerous | reverse complement strand
ACAGCAGTGAACACACACACACCGTGAACACACCCCCGTAGCAGTGGGCAGCCATTTTTTTGCTGCGGCGCCCGGGGAGCAGTTGGGGGTTCGGTGCCTTGCTCAAGGGCACCTCAGTCGTGGTATTGAAGGTGGGAGAGAGTGCTGTACATTCACTACCCCCACCTACAATCAATTGACCAGATATGAAAAGAACTGCTCCACACATAGATGGGACTGGTTAAATGTTTGTGATGTAGAAAACAGGGGTGTTTCAAACCGCGTTTTTAAGACAAACTTTGTTAGCGTTGCGAACTTAGTGACTTTGTCATTCAATTTAGCAATTTTCAGACCCCTTTAGAGACATTTGTCCAAAAAAGCATCTGTCAACAAATCTATCAACTTCTTGGAGAAACCTTGTCTAGTGTCTGAGACTGCCAAGCGAATACAAGGTTTTGCTTTCCCGGCACACACACAATGCAGAACTTTCAGTTTAAATAGACATTTTGATGCTTCTAACTTGGACTGGGCAGTATGACAGTATAGCCTATATTGTTACCATTTGCGGTATGCAAATATATCCATGTAGCACAGTACTACTTAAAAGTTAAATAACACCTGACCTAAGAGTGATAAAGAAACATGCATGATTGAGAAAATAAGAGTGGGATGTGCTAGATCAGGGCTATTCAACTGGCGGCATGTGGGCCCAATCCAGCCTGCCAATCATCTTTATCCGGCCCGAGGGAAGAGTACACGCAGGTCCCACATACACCTTGAATGGTTTTTGAACTAACTAATTTGTCCACAAGGTGGCAACACTGGCCCATAAAAATGCATTTATTAGACATCAGTAACATTATTGGTATCACTGATACTGGCCTTCATTAATAATAGGCTACTTAGTAAAAAAGATGCAATTAAACACATATTTAAATATAACATCTTAATGTTTTTTCTACATTCATTTGGAGGTTCAATGTGAAATTATGACTATATTAATATGTGATTAATCGTGATAATTTGACTGCTGAATATGCATTTCAATTTAATTTTGAAATTACATTGTTAAATTCAGTTAGATTAATTTGAG
>NW_015648769.1:0-477 GCF_001515625.1 Sinocyclocheilus rhinocerous | reverse complement strand
AATTCCTAGTATGGGTAACCATACTTGGCCACATGTCACTTCACATTAATGGAAAAGATAAGTTTTCAGTTGTTTCTTGAAGATTGTGAGGGATTTGGCTGTCCGGATGGAGTTAGGTAGGTCATTCCACCAACAGGGTACAGTGAAAGGTTTGTAACTCTTTGGTAGATACATTTATAATTTCTATTACATTACTACTACTACTGTCACTACTAATAAAACAGATCTCTGGGGGCCCCAAAAGTGCATGGGCCCTTAGAATCGTCCTAACTTTCCCCCCCTTAGCGGCGCCCCTGAGGAGGAGCGCAATCATTCTGAGTAAAATATACATTTTGCTAAAAAAAATTGTTTTTTGACATTAAATGTGTCTTTTGTAGAATTTTACACCTACATATAAAGTGTATTTTTATGATGGCAGTAACTGTAAAGGGACTACAGTACTAATTACTAAGCTCAAATGAGTTAATGTGTGTTTCT
>NW_015648768.1:2328-5326 GCF_001515625.1 Sinocyclocheilus rhinocerous | reverse complement strand
TCAGCTAGCCTGCCTTTGCTGCTGGAAAGCCTGTGCCTGTTTATTGGGTTGTTTTCCTTTGAGTATGCTTAAATTGTTTCTTTATTTGGTGTAGTATACAGAGCTGCCGATATATGGTGATTGTGATCCATCCGACACGTGACATTGATGCCCTTGAGTGTTTTAATAATTTGTTGTGACAATTTGAATAAAGCGTTTGTACATTGTTTACACGTCTCTTTGGGTTTTACTTAGCCTACGAACCTGTGTCCCTGATTTGGGCGGTTATTTCCCCGTTTCTTTACGGGGTGGCGTAGTCGGTTTTCTTTTGGTTAGGGGTGTTCTGACTTAGTCGTACATTAACTCTCCTCCCCCTCCCCTCAGCATTGCCACATATACTTACATTTTTCCTGTATAAAATAAACAGTCTTCTCCAAAGACGAGATTTTCAAGCAGCTGCCCGATGTCTTCTTCGTGCAAACATTGCAAACACGGAAGAAAATATACTAGGTAGGGTTGTGGAGTTACTGATGCTATGAGGTGATAGTGCACCTGTCCCTCTTATCTTCTTTTTAATATTATTACTGCAAAGCTTTTAATTACATACAAGCTCAGGGAAAGATGGTTGTATCTTTAACAATGAACAATCATAATGACAAAAAAAAACAGAAAACATAACTGGGTTTGCATAAATCATTGTATGAGATTATATACACAGAAAAAAGACTTAAATATCTTTGAATAATCATAATATTCATATAATCATAATGCATCAAAACTGCATTTGTTATTGTTGTTTTCGTTATTTTTGTTATGTATAAGCCTGAGGGATTAAATTCAACAAGAAAAAGAGGAAAACAAAGGAGATTTAAGCCAGTTTTGCATGTGGATGAACTATTTTGCACATAAAATAAAGAAATTAATAACCAATTCAAGAGATAACAATTTGGGGTTATCGTAATAAAAAATTATATATTTAAGGATTAAACTGTGGGTCATATTAGTAGGGTTAAAAATATAAAAACTTAAATCAACCCAAAATGTATTGGTTATACTACAATCACAATAAAAGGGCAGCTGTTTCTTCAACAAGACCACAAAATGAACAAAAAATTTCATCAACATCAAAATATTTACAGATAGATGAATTAAACCTGACGCTAATATAAGTTGTTGCGCTTGTTATTACGTTGTAGATCACATGATAACGTCAACATGGCAGATGTCCGGATCGCATTCATACTTAAGAGATTTGGCTGAAGAGTACGTACTCTTTTAGTAGGAAAAATTGAAATCGCATCATATGACCCCTTTAAGTAAGTACTTATTGAAATTAAGTACCTACTCATTGAGTATGCCATTTCGGCACTTTCAGCGTCGTAACTTTGCAGATATTGTTTATGCTGAAACAGCAATATTACACACTAACTAAAGTTAAAAAAGTGAAATCACAATCAACCACCGCTTTAAGGTTGAACCACTGATGTCACATGGACTATTTTAACAATGTCCTTACCAGGGGCGTCGCTAGGCCCTTTTTAGGGGGGTTAATCTCAGTTTAGCTCCATAATTTGTAAACAAATTCATGATCGCATAATTCCCCTTTAAAATTGATGCAAGTTTGGGCTCCTCCCCATCTTTAGGGTGTATTCACACCAGGAAAGTCTGCTAGTTCACTTGCTTTGCTACCAAATACACTGTAGATTTTTTTTTTTGTTTGGTGCAGTTCGCTTTCACACTGCCCTTTTTGTTTCTTTTGTTTGGTGCGGTTCGCTTTCACAATGCCCTTTTTGCAAGTGAACCAGAAACTGTAAACAAAACCACACGTGTGCTTAAGGTCATCCATTCACTGGTTCATCCATTCAACCGTACCAGAGTTGGTTTGGAAGCGGACCGAGACCACCTCTTCAGCTGGGTCTGGGTACGGTTGTTTGGTCCGCACCCGAGTACGATTGCTGTATTCACACCTGCCCAAAAGATCCGCACCAAGGGAGGAAACAAACTTGAGTTTGATTCAATCAAACCAAACAAGACAGGTGTGAATACACCCTTACGGTGCATTTCCACTACAGCGTCAAATCTGCATTCAGTGCTGCTGGCAATGCTACAACGCCACTGCTTTGGGGCGTGTCAAATTTAGGGCAGAGCACGCCTCTGAAAAACACCCTGTTTACGTTTCATCTTCTTCCTTTCACAGCGATTGGTTGTTGTCCGGCGTTTTTTCGCTCGACATTTGCATAAAGTCAAGGAATGCCCAATCTTTCGCTCGACATTTGCATAAAGTCGAGGAATGCCCAATCTTTTTAATGCTCTCAGCCACTGTCAACGCTTTCTCCGCGCCACTTTCAATCCCATAATACACCGCGCGAGCGTTTAAGCTCAACTTCCATAGGAATTAATTGAAAACGCTCGCTCCGCTGCGCTCGCTATGTGCCAGTGGAAACGCACCATTGTGGTTGACAGCGGCTGAGAGCATCAAAAAGACTGGGCATTCCTCGATTTTATGCAAATGTAAGGGAAACAGGTCAATTTAGCTCAAAGGGAATCATTTAAGATTTTAAAGGGAATTTGGACAGAATCACTGTTTTACGGCTGATCACTGAGACGGCCAGCGATTCATTGAACGGGCCGTATAACATCAACTCTGCAATGGATATTTATATCCAAAATATAGTGAAAACACTATTAATTAGCACAGTAACAAGACATTAACTTGTAAGCACAAAACACAAGATACTTCTCTTTTCAATATAAATAAGGCTTTATTGGATAAATCTAAGACATATAAACTAATCTAACACATAAACACACGCATTCACACAAGTTGCAGAAAGACAGAAAGTGAGGAAATAATTAGTTTAAGAGAATGAAAATGTGAAATCCCAAGTTTACAGCAATATGTGCAATTGCATAGATCTGAACAACCATCAATCACTTAATTAACCCTCGCATTGAGTTCCTCAATGAGGTTAAAATTTATATTAAATGCACCAGTTCAGATAGAATCTGGAGGTACTTG
>NW_015648768.1:0-1473 GCF_001515625.1 Sinocyclocheilus rhinocerous | reverse complement strand
CTGTGAAGACCAGAGAGGTTAAAAGGTCTCCTAAGGAATCTCAGTCTGGTTCTTGTCGTCTAGGTGGGGGGAAGTCGATCCAAAGAGCTTGTGATCGTGACTACTGGTTTACATGTGATGGTCATGCTGTGCATCTCTTTTGACCATTAATCTTGATTACTTGCCCCAAAATTGACAATCTCCTTGGAATTGTCAATAAGTGTTCTTTTGTTTAAATGCTGTGAGCTACTCAAAGCTGTTAGTTGGTGGGCTTGCTTCAGGCTTGTGGCGCCAGGATCTGATTTACGAACATCCTGTGTCTTGGGCCTCTGTGGAATTCGGCTCCTCGTGTTTCAACTATGTCCTTGGTCAAATCTTAAATTGTCTGATTCGGTCTGATACCCTACACAAATGTCGAGCGAAAACCGCCGGGCGACAACCAATCGCTGTGAAAGGAAAAAGATGAAACGTAAACAGGGTGTTTTTCAGAGGCGTGCTCTACCCTAAATTTGACACGCCCCAAAGCAGTGGCGTTGTAGCGTTGCCAGCGGCACTGAGCGCAGATTTGACGCTGTAGTGGAAATGCACCGTTAGTCTGCGTTATTCAGCACGAGCGCGTTTTTCGATCCGATTCGGCAGAGCAGCAAGCGTCAGAGGACAAGGTGTGTTTTACTGGTCAACGTTTTGTTGATATTGTGAGTGCACACAAATAAAAGTAGACCCTTTACAGTTCGGAATGATGTATTACTCTTACCTTTATGATCAAAAATTACGGCGTATCCACTGGAAAAAAAATGCAAGTGATTGCGCTGGCGCCTCCATGTCCTGCAAAGCGTGCTTTAGCTTGCACTTTCTGCGCAAACTATTGGATAAAGCGCACATTTATCTAGGTTTAACGTTTAAACATTGTTATATGCTTGAACTGTTTTATATCTATAGATTTTATTTTAGTCAAGTCGTGATAATTTGAGAAGGCTAAATTCATCAAACATAGGCTCACTATGCCTATGCCTCTGGCCGCTTGGTCATTACTTTAAAAACAAAAACTTATATTTAACGAACAAAAAATGCTCCAAACGTTTTTCTAAATTAACTTTTAAATACTATTAATAAAAAAACAAAACGAAATATAATCATTTTGCCATTACATACAAACTGAACTATTTACTGTCTAGCATGAACAACCACTAAGTTACTGACCCTCAAACAAAAAGTGTTACTATCATCCCCGGTCTCCCCTACTGTAGGCTGTTTTGGGAGAAGCTGTCGGACACGGGCCGGGCTAGGGCCTGAGCGTCTCGGGCCAGGGCCGGGCTATTTGAGGCCCGTGCAGCCAGTGCAGAGCTCTAATCAGAGCAAGTTTCTTATTCTCCTCATAACTGAGAAACGTATTTTTGATGTAGCCAAACCAACGGGTAGCGTGAGTGCAAGCTGCAGTAGTCTGAAAACGTTTGGATATTTGTCCTTCCGTAGCCTACTTCATCTTTAAGTTTC
>NW_015648767.1:0-473 GCF_001515625.1 Sinocyclocheilus rhinocerous | reverse complement strand
AGATGTTAAATAAATATGTTAAGTAAACCTACTGTATCTAAAAAATTAGTTTAATTTGTATCTCTCTCGTATTTGTCTTATTGTCTTATTCTGCTTCTCTTTCAAAAATTATAAATTATATATGAACTATAACTTTTTTTATAAGTTGTTCCCTTTTCACTACTGTTAAAGGGATAGTTCACCCAAAAATTTAAATTGTCATCATTTATTCAAGTTTTTCCAAATTCAATCCTTGATTCAAATTTCTCATAAGCTTAATTGATTTGGTCTAAAAAGAGAAGAATTAATGACTATTTTTGTTTGAAGACTACATATAAAATAGCTACCAAAATAAATGTTGGTAACTGCAGTTTGACTAAAAGTAATGACTAAAAGTTGACAAAAATGCAATGACTTTTCGTCGACTAAATCTAGACTAAATCTAGACTGATAAGACCGAGATATTACTTATTGGACCAAAAGACAGTACACAG
>NW_015648766.1:1797-3084 GCF_001515625.1 Sinocyclocheilus rhinocerous | reverse complement strand
AGAGGGTTCTAATGCGGTGGCTTTCCTCCAAAAATGGATCCCGGAGTTTCTTCAGTTGCAGACAAAGGAAGGCTACATTAAAATCCAAAGGGCTCATTGTACTCTAGCGCCCAGACCAGGTGTCAAGGAGAGACCTAGACTGCTGGTGGTGCGTATGCATAATTTCGGAGACAGACAGAGGATCCTTGAGGCAAGCAGAAAGATGTCCATGGATGGCAACTTGCGATTTGAGAACTGCAAAATCTCTTTCTTTCAACATTTCTCCGCTGCAGTGCTCCGGAAACGCAGGGCATTTGACTCTGTAAAATGCCACTTGCAGGAGATCGGAGCTTAGCTGGATATAACATTACATAACGGCCTCTGAGTAACGATCGGTAGTACCACCAGGATCCTTGGCACGCCTGCAGCGGTCTCAGAGCTTATTGCGGAGATTGATCAGCATCGACCTGTGGCAGCTGAACGTTCACCTGTGAATAGACCTGTGATGGGCGAATGAATCTAACGGTGCCTCTCATGGTGCCAGAGCTATGACCGGAATGTATTTCTCTTCTCCACCTGTTTTGCGTTCGGGATTTATTACTTTCATTGCAGAATGGTGCGGACGATGTGACTACACAAGTATACTTCTTGAGTGAGTTTTTTTTTTTAAGTTTTCTGTTTCGGACTGAATGGAAGGTATGTTCTCTTGCGTACTGAATTCCCTTTATGAGAAGGGAAAACGCCTCTCTTGTTTTATTTTGTTGTTTTGCTTCTTTTGGTGTTCGAGTTTGATTGAATGTTCTATTGCCCAGAAATGGTTGTGCTTCTGTTGTTGTTACTATTATTATTATTATTATATTTGTTTCTTTTTTGTATGTGAAATTTCAGTGCAGGAGATGATGAACGTTGTTTGCACAATATTATAATTTATCTTGTATAGATGGTTATTAATAATTTAAGAATTTCTACATGGAATGTACGGGTTTACACAGTAAAATTAAGATTCGGAAGGTTTTTGATTGGTTAAACAAAGAGCGTGTTGACCTGGCCCTGTTGCAAGAGACCCACTTAAACGACAAGGAGCACACTGGCCTCAAATGGCGCTTTTCCACTGCGTGGTACGACTCGGCTTGGTACGGCTTAGTACGGCACGGCATGGTTCGGCTAGGCACGGTTTGCGTTTCCACTGCAGTTCAGTACCGCTTTAGAGTGGGCGGGATTATTCACATGTCGTTATAGTTGCACCGCCTCTACTACCACGACTCCTAAAAAAAACTTTTTCATTCCGCGTCGCCCCATCAAGCTCTC
>NW_015648766.1:0-1674 GCF_001515625.1 Sinocyclocheilus rhinocerous | reverse complement strand
ACTTTTTGGTTGTTAAAAAAGGTGCGCTCGTTCAAAACAGTTGCGTTCGATCCTTTGCTGGCTGTGCTGATTTAAATCTAGCGGTTCTTTTGTGTTTGTGTCGCAAGTTCAGTGACGCAGGTAGTGACGATTCTCTCCGGCCAATCCGTGATCAGCAGAGTTTACGCGTCACATTTTGGTAACGGTACGGTTCACTTGGAACCTCAACCGAGGTGGTACTAAAAAAAGTACCAGGTACCAGGTACCCAGTGGAAAACACCCCAAAAGTGAACCGTACCGAGCCGTACCGTGCCGTACCATGCAGTGGAAAAGCGCCAAAACATAAGTGGACTGGCCAAATTTATTATTCTTCATTTACAACGAGTAGTAGGGAGGTAGCTATCCTTGTTAATAGAAATGTACCCTTTAAAATTTTAAATAGCACTAAGGATAAGCGAGGTTGTTACATTATTGTTAGAGGGTTATTGTATGGAGAGGAGATAATGTTCTTAAATATGTACTGCCCACCGAACTATTCTCCTGAGCTTCTCACCAAGGCTTTTTTTGACTTGTTAGATACTGCCTCCGATACGGTAATTATAGGGGGGGATTTTAATTGTTTGTTGGAGTTGACTAAACGACTAAATTAGATGGTCAGATCTCCCCCTTTCCTGGCTCGGAAATGTGAAGTTAAAATGAATATAATGCCCAGGCTTCTTTACCCTTTTATTCGGCAATAAAATTGGTATCATCTGTAATGGGTAAAGGAATTAACTGGATGGCTTAGTTCATTTATATAGAATAAGAGGAGACCAAGACTAAAATTTTCAAAGTTACATCTTTCTTGTTCTAGGGGTGGCTTGGGTTTGCCAAACATCAGAAAATACCAATTAGCCTGTCAGCTTAAATTTATTTTGGAATGGTTCAGAGAGGATCCTAAATCTACTTGGCTTGATTTAGAGGCTTCACAGTTATGTCCTTTACAAAATCTGTTATTTGTCAGAAGTTCTAAGGTAGTCAAAGCATTATGTGAGAACTCAATCGTGTTTAACACGTGGAAGGCCTGGTCTGTTATACGTAGGATTGAGGGCAGGGCTGGTTTGTCTTCCCTGCTGACCCCCATTAACAATAACCCCGAGTTTATCCCTAGCATTTCAGATTCTGGTTTTAAAATTTGGTATGATTATGGAATATGTAGACTTGGTGATCTGTTCAATGATGGCTCTCTATTATCTTTTGAAGACTTGGTTACAAAATACAAATTACCAAGATCAAATTTTTTCAGATTTCTCCAAATCAGGGATTATATTTTTAGAAGTACTACTCTTGTCACCAACCCATCCATGTCAACCATTGAGAAGTTTCTGTAAAGGAATTAACTGGATGGCTTAGTTCATTTATATGGAACAAGAGGAAACCAAGACTAAAATTTCCAAAGTTACAGCTTTCTAGTTCCAGGGGTGGCTTGGGTCTGCCAAACATTAGAAAATACCAATTAGCCTGTCAGCTTAAATTTATTTTGGAATGGTTCAGAGAGGATCCTAAATCTATTTGGCTTGATTTAGAGGCTTCACAGTTATCATGTCCTTTACAAAATTTGTTATTTGTCAGAAGTTCTAAAGTAGTCAAAGCATTATGTGAGAACTCAATCGGGGTCATATGATGTTGCTAAAAATAACATTATTTTGTGTATTT
>NW_015648765.1:0-1635 GCF_001515625.1 Sinocyclocheilus rhinocerous | reverse complement strand
TATCTATCTATCTATCTATCTATTCAAAAGTAAAACACAAACAAAACCCTGCTGGTTTTTGTAAATGTTTTATTAAGTACTGTAAGGCATAAAATATTACATTACACAATTTATCTTAAAATATAATATACATGCACATTAAATTATAGTAACATTTATTTCGATCAACGGAAAGGTTTTTGCAGGGTTTAATACCATTTTATTCAATAATAGTAGAGCATCTTTGAGCATCATTTATCTTAATAATTTATATCTGTTAAGGATTTGTATTGTGTAAAGAACCCATATCCACAAAAAATTACACAGTATGTACACTGAACAAAATTATAAACGCAACACTTTATTTTTGCACCCATTTTTCATGAGCTGAACTCAAAGATCTAAGACTTTTTCTATGTACACAAAAGGCCTATTTCTCTCAAACATTGTTCAGTAAATCTGTGTTAGTGAGCACTTCTCCTTTGCCGAGTAATCCATCCACCTCACAGGTGTGGCATATCAAGATGCTGATTGGACAGCATGATTATTGCACAGGTGTGCCTTAGGCTGGCCACAATAAAAGGTCACTCTAAAAGTATTCCAGAAAGGAGGTTCAACAAACTCTGAGTGAAAACTTGAACTCTGGGTTAACAAACCCCAAAAGAGGAAACTCTGAGTTTTCGGTTTCAGAACAGCTGAACAGAGTCAGTTCAATCCACTCTGAGTATGTTGACTCTGAGTTTAGCGTGTGTACAACGACTTTGAAAAGCCATGATCAATGGACCTCCGAAATTACGATTTACCATGGCAACACCGACAAAAAGACTTCCACATACCACGCAATACGTAACTTTAATTCTAAATCACTGTTATAATATCAGAGGTGAAAACCGACAGAATAGTAAGTTATTGAAGTAATCTTCATTTTTATGGTAGCCTACCCCACGGGCACTTGTCAGCAGAAAAAAACAAAACAAATTAAACATAAAACCATAATTCAATCAGGTAAAGCTTCAAGTGTAAAAGGTTCATGGGTGTAGGCTACATGACTTTACAAACATTTGACATATTCAATAAATAGGCTATCAGTGTCTATTTCAATGTGCAGCGGCTTTTTCCACATAGTCTAATGATCTTTTCACATAAATAAATGTTCTCTAATCCAACAAACATTTGACATCAGCCAACAGCAAGAAGGCAGAGACTCGTAAAATGTGAGGAGAACCTGCACCAGCATCACTGACAGATGAAGAGGAGATTGCCACAATACCAATATTAAAATCCAACAGGGAAAAGAATAAGTGTTGCTTTTGTACTTGTAGAACATAAAGATGACCACATAAATTGTGAATAATTTGTGTTTATTTAACAGCTGTGGTGGTGGTTATGGCATATATCTCGCACTACCCGTCCATCTGGCATCCTTCCATTCCATTCAGTAATCAGCTTCATTTTCAGAAGGTGCGCTGGTGAGAATGTGTGTGTCATCAATGCATCCAACCACACTGGAAATCCTGAAGGAAATTCTAATTATTAGGTTACTTAGAGGTCGCAACAAGATATTATCAAGTGAACGCCATTTAAAAATGGTACTGCTCAAATAAATATGCGTGTGGATATGGCAAAATAAAATAAAATAAAATCCTCTCCTGATGT
>NW_015648764.1:0-549 GCF_001515625.1 Sinocyclocheilus rhinocerous | reverse complement strand
TGAAAATTGGCACACACCTTGGAATCTGCGGCCATTAGAGCCGGGTAGAGACTGGTACACGGGCGTGGCACAGGGGCTCTACAGCGTCCCCTGGAATACGGTGGGACATATATCATACATACTTGCACGTATACATATGAAACTCGGTACACATATAGATCTCATCGAGCCAAACAACTTTCACACTGCATGTCATAAGCTCCGCCCAACAGGAAGTTGGCTATTTCTGCATGTCATAGGCTCCGCCCAACAGGAAGTTGGCTATTCAGGGTTTTGTGAAAAACACATGCTCTGGAATTTGATATACTCATCCTAGGTTTTTTACTCGATTGCCACCAAACTCGGTCAACATGATCTCAAGACATTGGGGATGAAAACTTGTGAGGGGATTTTTGATATCTCGAACGGTTTGCCCGTGGCGAGGCGATGAAGTTATGGCGAGAAATGAGAAACAGGAAGCGTCTAATAACATCCACATACATTGTATGATTTTGATCAAACTTAAAGGGTTTGTTCGTTGTATGATGCCGATCGCATAGATGTGACTAT
>NW_015648763.1:888-1002 GCF_001515625.1 Sinocyclocheilus rhinocerous | reverse complement strand
TACGTATCGTATCGTGACTTTGCTGGTGATACACAGCCCTACTATCCAGTGCATTATGATTGGCCGAGTACCTCAAGCGTGTGACGGAAATGTTACGCCCCTACCATACTGTAA
>NW_015648763.1:0-160 GCF_001515625.1 Sinocyclocheilus rhinocerous | reverse complement strand
GGAGCAAAGGAAGCAAAGTTTCCTTACTTTAGCAAAGGAAAAACAGTCTCCTCTTGGCTTATATCGAAATCCTATGACATTCTTCTTTACAAATCCTCGTGTTGTACTTCTAATAAAGTGACCGTTGTTTTGTTTTGATCTCTCCCCTGCACTTCCGCGT
>NW_015648762.1:0-933 GCF_001515625.1 Sinocyclocheilus rhinocerous | reverse complement strand
AATAATGGAAATTCGTTGTATTTTTTAATAAACCCTCAAATAAAAATGTGGTGGACTGTCACTGCTGGCTGAATTGGACAGGCGATTTTCACATGAAGCCTTGGCCTCTAGTGTGGCGTGTGACGCTGTATTCAGTTGTGAGAAAAACGGCACCAGTCCTCTACTAAGCATGTATGCCTTAAGCTTCACCCCCAGCTTGTGACAGCTGAAATGGATCTTGTGAAATGTGCGATCGAATCGCCGATCACTCTTGAGAAACTTAAAAATGAAGTAGGCTATACGGAAGGACAAATATCCAAACTTTTTCAGACTACTGCAGCTTGCACTCACGCTGCCCGTTTGTTCGGCTACATCAAAAATAAGTTTCTCAGTTATGAGGAGAATAAGAAACTTGCTCTGATTAGAGCCCTGCACTGGCTGCAGGGGCCTCAAATAGCCCGGCCCTGGCCCGAGACGCTCAGGCCCTTGCCCGGCCCGTGTCCGACAGCTTCTCCCAAAACAGCCTACACAGTATACTACTGTTTCAGCTATTAAAATAATTCAGTTTTGTATTTCAGCTATTAAAATAGTTCAGTTTTGTATGTAATAGCAAAGTGATTATATTTTGTTTAGTTTTTTTATGAAGTTAATTTAAAAAACGTTTGGAGCATTTTTTTTTTCGTTAAATATAAGTTTTTGTTTTTAAAGTAACGACCAAGCGTCCAGCGGATCATATATGTTTGATCAATTTAGCCTTCTCAGATCATCACGACTTGACTAAAATAAAATCTATAGATATAAAACAGTTAAAGCATATAACAATGTTTAAACGTTAAACCTAGATAAATGTGCGCTATATCCAATAGTTTGTGCGGAGAGTGGAAGCTGAAACGCGCTTTGCAGGACAGAGGAGGCGCCAGCGCGATCACTTGCATTTTTTTCAGTGGATACGCC
>NW_015648761.1:0-912 GCF_001515625.1 Sinocyclocheilus rhinocerous | reverse complement strand
TCAGTATCCCACTCTGTTCTGACAAACTTTTCAATCTCAGAGGATGTTCTAATTTTTATGATTAAAGCACGACTACAATGTCTTCCAACTATATACAATCTGTCAATATGATACCCGTCAAATTACAACTCCTACTGTCGGTTACATCAAAATCAACAGGAAAATGAAACGGTTGCCCACATCTTAAATGGATGTTGTTGCTACAAAGGACTGTATGTGTCCAGACATGATCGCCTGGTTGATCTGATGTAATGAACTTGAAAACAATACATAAAGACAGTAAGTTTTACCAGCATACTACTGTTGAATTGAATTGGTTTTATGACAACACATTTGACAGTGACTATTTTAAAAACATTCCAAACACTCCGGACATTGTGATTGTAAACAAGGCTTTGAACTCTGTATTTGTCATTGAGGTTGGCTGTTGTTTTGATCTGTATTTTGATACCTGCTATCTTTCCAAACTGCTGAAATATCAGCCATTGGTTGAAGCCATCCATCAACTTGACTATCATTGTAAGTTAATTACCCTAGTATTTGGAAGTTTAGGTCATGTGCACAAGAATGTGATTAAAGGTCTGCAGTTGAGTGGATTGCAAAAAAAGAAAGCAAAAAAACTCGCAAAATTTTGTTCAGTTTCAGCCACTATAGGGAGTATGCAAATATGGAAACGAAGATGTTTTGTCTATCCTTGAGTGTTGAATGTTATAAATATAAGTACTTGTGAATGTATGTTAGCCATGTGTACCTGTCATCTTGCAAACTGACTTCCCAAGGTATTTGGATTCCGTTTTTGTTGCTTGTCTTGTGGATCCAAATAAAAGAATAAAATGTGTCTGAGTGAGAGTGTGTGTGTGAGTGTGAGTGTGTGTGTGTGTGCGTGTGAGTGAGTGTGTGTGTGTGTGTGTG
>NW_015648760.1:0-532 GCF_001515625.1 Sinocyclocheilus rhinocerous | reverse complement strand
TCCCCTTACATGGAAGTCGCCACCATGTTTGTACAGTAGCCCTAAGCGCGTTTCGTCACTTTGTTGTTCTTGAGAATAAAACACTTACACTTATTTTTAACTGATATTAAAAATGAATATACAAAATAGGGGATTTCATGGTTTTCTCTATGCCATGTAAAATTTAGACACTAACCTTAGATGTCAATTGTTTCCATACATACTAAAGATAACATATTTAGCTTTTTATGACAGATGTTGCAATTTCAATGTGTAAATCATCTCAACTTAAGTGCTAAAATATTTTTTGCAAATAAAAATATGAAAAAAATAAAATAAAGCAGAGCTGCGGTAATGACATCTTGTGTCGGTAAGGACACAATGTTAAAGTGCCATTAATTTTAAAAACAGGCTACTGTAAAGAACAACAGTAAAAGAAACGGAAGGTATTGCATGTGTAAAAGATAGTAGTAGTTTTGCAGTAAAGAAACTGTCAAACTGTCATTACGATATGGCGTTATTTTAATGACAAATGTCGAGAGCGCATTATTGT
>NW_015648759.1:0-494 GCF_001515625.1 Sinocyclocheilus rhinocerous | reverse complement strand
TTATTTTGTTTTCAGAATTATGATTTGCTTTGCACTTCTCGGCCACCGTACTTTCCTTATGTGTGTATGTGCACATCCTCGTACCTCACTGCTCCAAACCATAGCTCCAAACTTAATCCGGGAAAGGTGAACATTCCTGCATCATAACTTGGACTGAAAGATGAATGTGTAGAAAGCGAGCATGTCTCCAAAAACCTTGTTGAGCTGCAGGTTTATGCATGCATTTTTTTATTAATTTTTTTATTTTATTTTTTACAGAAATTATGTTTTGATTATATTTTTGATTATTGAGCTGCAGGTTTAGGCTCACTTAAGTGACTGCATTTAATTAAGAAGAATTTAATTATTTATTCTAATTATTTAGCCTGACATGTTTACTGTTCCAAAATGTTCTATATGTTTCTTAAAAATAAAATGTGTTCAGTGGGGAGAAAAAAGTTTTTTTTTTCAACATATTTTAGAGCTGTAATCGCAATACCGTGAAACCGTGATAT
>NW_015648758.1:0-526 GCF_001515625.1 Sinocyclocheilus rhinocerous | reverse complement strand
ATTTACATTACACAGTCCAAGGTTTAAAAAAAAGCACATTTTGATTAAAAAAAAAGTGAGAAAATTTGGGAGGTTGAATCAAAGTATATCGGTTTTATTTTTTCAGTATTGCACCCTGTTTTGTCCCACTTCTCAAGAATCAGTGATTTGCTAGTTATATAGCTGATTATAGTTCGGGGAACAGACACAGTCTCTATAGTATGATCTCTAGGTGAAAGAGACTCTGTGTAAAAACAGAAAAGTCCTGAATAAACAGGAAAACCGGAGATGTACAGAAAAGTCCTGAATAAACCGGAAAAACGGAGATGTGATTAAAGTTAAGTTTGTGTCTCTCAAAAAAAAAAAAAATTTTTTTTTTTCAAAAACAAAAGGTCGTGATAACGTTTTTTCTGACCCATTTTATTACGACAAATGTCAGGGTTTTTTCACTTTATAAATATGTTTTCACAACGTTGCAGAAACTTTTTTATAATGTTTTTTGTCACGCCCGTATGTCTCCTTCCAACGTTTTAAAAAGTACGTACTT
>NW_015648757.1:0-528 GCF_001515625.1 Sinocyclocheilus rhinocerous | reverse complement strand
ATTTTATAGATGATCCTTTTGTAAAATATATGTAATGGATACAAAAATATAAAAATATCCAATACATGTTTCAAAGAAAAAAATGTCTATTACTAAGCAGATCTTATGAAAACAAATGTCTTCTAATGTATGCAACAACAATAAAAATATATTTTTTAAAACATGTAATTACATTAGATTATTGTTGCGCATTATTTATATAAGCTAACGGAAAAAGTGAACTACTGTTATGGAAGAATGAGACACAAAGACCTAAATACACTGAAACTATAGGACTGATTGTGTAAACTGATGATAAAACATTAGCAAAACCCCCGTAATTATGCAGCACGTAACCTCATAATTACCCGATTACGTAATATGATTTAGATTTGCAAGTTAAAGTTACAGAAGTATTTAACGTTACAATACCATTGCACCAATGATCCCACTGCTCGATAAAGCACTGAACAGCAAGAAACGATGGATAAAGGCCATTTTTTAAAATCTTCTCGCTTCTCTTCAATGGACACTTCCTTTGAGTCGGTT
>NW_015648756.1:321-568 GCF_001515625.1 Sinocyclocheilus rhinocerous | reverse complement strand
CTTGGTTGAGGTTCCAAGTGAACCGTACCGTTACCAAAACGTGCCATGTAAACTCTGCTGATCACTGATTGGCCGGAGAGAATCGCCTCTACCGATTCACAACAAATTCACTGAACTTGCGACACAAACACAAAAGAATCGCTAGATTTAAATCAGCACAGCCAGCGAAGGATCTAACGCAACTGTTTTGAATGAGCGCACATTTTTTTTAACAACCAAAAAGTGGCTGTTTCGTTGTCTGTTGCGG
>NW_015648756.1:0-193 GCF_001515625.1 Sinocyclocheilus rhinocerous | reverse complement strand
TCAAGGAGAAAAGGCAGCCGCGAGACAGTAGAGGCGGCGCAACTAACAACATGTGAATAATCACGCCCACTCTAAAGCGATACTAAACTGCAGTGGAAACACAAACCGAGTCGTGCCGAGCTGTACCACGCAGTGGAAAAGCACCACGAGTGTACCAGACTGAAGTATTTAACTTTAAAATGCACAAAATATC
>NW_015648755.1:450-761 GCF_001515625.1 Sinocyclocheilus rhinocerous | reverse complement strand
AGCATATGTTTTGAAAATATTTACATGTATTTACATGTATATATTATTTCTATTCATATAATTTCTATTATATATAAATACATTTAATATATAAACGTAACACACTCTAAAAAATGCTGGGTTGTTTCAACCCAACTTTGGGTCAAATATGGACTAACCCAACTTTTGGGTTAAAATTTTAATAAAACATTTTTTTTAGAATGTATTTTTCTTAAATATATACATGCATGTGTGTGTATTTATATATACATAATAAATATACACAGTACACACACATATATTATGTAAACAAAAACGTTTATTTTGGAAGC
>NW_015648755.1:0-381 GCF_001515625.1 Sinocyclocheilus rhinocerous | reverse complement strand
TATTTATTTATATATACATAATAAACACACACAGTACACACACATATACTATGTAAACAAAAACTTTATTTTGGATGTGATTAATTGCGATTAATAGTTTGACAGCACTAATACACACACACACACACACACACACACACACACACACACACACACACACATATATATATATATTAATTATAGAATGAGCAAAACATAAAAAGTTTATTTACACTCTAAAAAATGCTAGGTTAAATATAACCCAGCGCTGGGTTCTATTTAACCCAGCATTTTTTAGAGTGTATTAGTTTATTTTGCATTTATATTTGTATTTTTAAATATATAATCATTATATATAATGTGACGAGTCGGCTGCCTCCCCCTATTTATCATCATCACCCC
>NW_015648754.1:0-715 GCF_001515625.1 Sinocyclocheilus rhinocerous | reverse complement strand
CTAAGCTTCAGCATCTATTTATAGTGCAGGGGGCGGGACGCTTCGGGTTCTAGAGAGCATTTGATTGGACAGAAAGTGTACCCCACAAGTGCAGTGTGATTAGGGTTGCAAAGGGGTGGAAAATTTCCAGTAAATTTCCGGAAACTTTCCAAAAATCCCTGGAATATTCCAAAAAAAATCCTGGAAAGTTTAAACTTTCCAAAAATCCCTGGAATATTCCAAAAAAAAATCCTGGAAAGTTTCAACATTTTCTGGAATGTTTCCGAAATTTACTGGAAATTTTCCACCTTTTTGCAAGCCTAGGTGTGATGTCATTAAAATCGCTGATCCATATTGGCGGAAGTGAGAGACTGTAAGTTTTGAATGCTTAGGCCTATATCTTCAGGGCTCGCAAAATTTTAAAATCCCTGGTAGCCCTTCGGGCAGGTACTCTTCAGATTATTATTATTTTTTTTTTTTTAAATAGAAAATCAGATAGGAGTTTAAATGTCTATCAAAAATATTTTCAATACACAAATATCAACAAATATGAAGGAATGAATTTATTTTCACTATTTACAGGGTATCTGTAGAATTTTTTTACATTTTTTATTAAGGCAATTTATGACCCATTTTAAGAGCCGCACAAGTAAAATGAACACAGTATGAGTGGGTCTGGACAATGTCTGTTGTAACATACAGTACTGAGCCATAAAATTACATGATTTACAGTTCA
>NW_015648753.1:393-572 GCF_001515625.1 Sinocyclocheilus rhinocerous | reverse complement strand
AAACATCTCTTTAATCACCAGAAAAAAAATAATCAGTAATTTTTTATATATATTTTTTTCCATTACAGCTATAGAAATCTCTTAGGCCTTATCCTTTTCTTTCAGTTTTAGGGACGAAAAAAGTAAAAATACCACTTTATTTGTAGGGCACCGACAACATAATTTGGTAACACTTTATA
>NW_015648753.1:0-149 GCF_001515625.1 Sinocyclocheilus rhinocerous | reverse complement strand
CAGAGGGATACAGAACTCAGAAATATTTATTTCAAGATGCAAAAAAAAAAAAAAAGAAAGAAACGGTACACTTGATTTTTTTTTCCAATGAAATTGCAGAGGGCTCTTTCTCTTTTTTTATCAAGTGAACAGTTGTACAGTTTCATTTT
>NW_015648752.1:0-503 GCF_001515625.1 Sinocyclocheilus rhinocerous | reverse complement strand
GTTAAAGGAACACTCCACTATTTTTGAAAATAGGCTCATTTTCAACTCCCCTAGAGTTAAACAGCTGAATTTTACCGTTTTCGAATCCATTCAGCCGATCTCCGGGTCTGGCGGTAGCACTTTTAGCTTAGCTTAGCATAGATCATTGAATCTGATTAGACCGTTAGCATCTCGCTCAAAAATGACCAAAGAGTTTCTATATTTTTCCTATTTAAAACTTGACTCTTCTGTAGTTACATCGTGTACTAAGGCCGACGGAAAATGAAAAGTTGCGATTTTGTAGGCCGATATGGCTAGGAACTATACTCTCATTCCGGCGTAATAATCAAGAAACTTTGCTGTCGTATCATGGGTGCAGCAGGCGCAATGATATTACGCAGCGCCTGAAAATAGGCTTATTGGAAGTTACCTAGCTGGGACTATTTTCAGGCGCTGCGTAATTCGAAAACGGTAAAACGCAACTGTTTAACTATAGGGGAGTTGGAAAATGAGCCTATTTTCAA
>NW_015648751.1:0-996 GCF_001515625.1 Sinocyclocheilus rhinocerous | reverse complement strand
AGCACTGGGTTGTATTTAACCCAGCATTTTTTAGAGTGTAACAACGAAGCTTTTTATTATTTATAACGTTTCATCAAAACAATATTTCCACAGAATAATTTGGGTAAAATAGCACCCTCCTATGCACTGCATGTACCCAGTTTCTGCGCCACTGCTGGAGACCCACACGGAGATGAGGAGACGGAGACCCAGCATGACACTGGAGGCCTGGAGGGACCACATGCTCCCTGAACCACAGCAGAAACAACTCAGTTATGTCTATCTTTTGCTGGAGCGTGTTTACATTTACAAACATTCATTTAGCCATTCATTGTAATAATGCAGTGAGATGTTTGTGCTGCACACAAGAAACTTTTTTGTGCCCTCGAGGAAATGTTCACATGCGCATGGGAATTTTTTGCATGCTTATGTATTACAATTTCTTGCAATCAGTTTTATATAACTTATTTCCTTTGTGCATCACTGCCATCTTCCTATGAGAGCATGGATGCATATGAATTAACAGAGATCTACTTGCTCAAAATATGGCTTTCATTATGGCAGCAGAAAAACCATGACAATGGACTGATTCATTATGGCAGCAGAAAAACCATGACACGAGATGGACTGATGACACAATGTTCATCCGTCTGCATTGTCCTCCTCCACTGAATATAACACATAATATTCAGCTCAATATGACTCACTTGCAGGTATATATAGGCTGGTTACCTGCAGATTTGACACACTTCGTCTGGCGAGAGCACAGCAGACGCCTTTTACGCATCAGACGCAGTCCTTTGACCGAATCCGTGCGAACACCCAGCACAAGAAATGCTCTTAAGAGACGCTAAAGAAACAACAGCACAATGAATACTACTACTATACGTCTACAACTAAAAATACATGTGATTTATAGGTGCCTTTCACAGCACTCAAGGACACCTTATCAATCAAAGACAAACAAAGGTTATGTTTACACTAGTGCGTCTTCGTTTTAAACTATAGTGTTAACAC
>NW_015648750.1:1021871-1022022 GCF_001515625.1 Sinocyclocheilus rhinocerous | reverse complement strand
AATTGAATTTAAACGGGCCTGTACATGTGCCTTCTTGAGCAAGGGGACCTTGCGAGCGCTGCAGGATTTCAGTCCATTGCGGTGTAGTGTGTTAACAATGTTTTGCTTGGTGACTGTGGTCCCAACTGCCTTAAGATCATTAACAAGCTCC
>NW_015648750.1:1008759-1021702 GCF_001515625.1 Sinocyclocheilus rhinocerous | reverse complement strand
ATGGTGGTGGGAGAGGTTGGAATGGAAGATACAGATTGTGTGGACAGGTGTCTTTTATACACCTAATGAGCTGACATTAGGAGTAACTTCTTAAAGTGATCTGTGGGAGCCAGAATTCTGGAAAAAAAAATGTGTGTGTGCCTCAGTACACTTACAAGTATACTACTAGTACACTGATATTTGTATACTTACTACATAAAGTATACTTAAAAATATACTTGAACTTTACTTAAGTATACTTACTAAAATAAACTTGAAGTATACTACTTTTTGGTAAGGGTCCCTTGCTTCTTCAGAAATTTTTTTTTGTGAAACTTGAGAAAGTCATTAGGACTCCAGCAGTGTGGAGTGAAAGGAACTTGCAGCAACATCTTTCACTGTAAAGTAAATAAATAAAACAGAAAATGGGTAATTAAGAAGGAATGAAAGAGCAGAAGTGCTTACAAAGCCGGTTTGAGATTAAACCTCAAACAATGCAATACTGAAAGCTAATTGTTTATCTTATGTTACTTATAATAGACAAAACTGTAGCTGGATAAATACAAAGCTCTGCTTTTAAACAGTGGCAGGGAAAAATGGCCAGTTATTCTCAACACAGAGTTTTATGTCTGCAATTTTATAGTTTATACAGTGGGTATAGAAAAGAATCACTCCCCTTTAAATAATCACATTTTGTTGCTTTGCAGCCTGAAATGAAGATGGACACAGTTTTGGGTGTTAAATTTTTTACTTGGATGTTATAAGTTGCAATGAGTAAATACAGCTGGATAAATAAATAAATAAAACAGAAAATGGGTAATTAAGAAGGAATGAAAGAGCAGAAGTGCTTACAAAGCCGGTTTGAGATTAAACCTCAAACAATGCAATACTGAAAGCTAATTGTTTATCTTATGTTACTTATAATAGACAAAACTGTAGCTGGATAAATACAAAGCTCTGCTTTTAAACAGTGGCAGGGAAAAATGGCCAGTTATTCTCAACACAGAGTTTTATGTCTGCAATTTTATAGTTTATACAGTGGGTATAGAAAAGAATCACTCCCCTTTAAATAATCACATTTTGTTGCTTTGCAGCCTGAAATGAAGATGGACACAATTTTGGGTGTTAAATTTTTTACTTGGATGTTATAAGTTGCACTGAGTAAATACAGCTGGATAAAACAAAAACTGTGTCCGTCTTCATTTCAGGCTGCAAAGCAACAAAATGTGATTATTTTAAAGTGGGTGATTCTTTTTTATACCCACTGTATATGTAAATTCAACATTTCTGTTGCTCCATGGGGTTATGTTTGCGATATCGTCTAGGAAAAGCTTTATTTAAAAGCAGAATATTTCACAATTTTGTGCAGCGTCATTGACATGCAAAACAAAGAATGATGACAATAGATTGCAGATGATTGCACACAAAGACCTAGGCCGGGAGAACAATATAACTCACAAATTATAGGAGTATTCACAAAGACTGAGTTGTCAGAGGTCACGCTGAAAAGGATTTTGCAAATGACTGATGCTGACATCAATGCATTATTCAAATTCATTCATTACTGTGCCAAAGTTATTTTGGTAGGTTCGGTACATCAAATAAAGTGCTTGTCATACCGGTCATACTGAACTGAGATTAATTTACAAAGGCACAATTCTCTATCTTGCTGGTCAGTTTTCAAGGTTGCATTCTCAGGTTATTTGCACATGATGTCATTGTTGTGGCGCGAAATGCAGCTGGAGGGCAGGAAATGATTTTTCTATATAGGAATCGCTAGCAGAAACTCAAAATGCCTATGTTTTGCATTGTTTATGGATGCTCAAATTAGCAAAAAGTAATATACTACTGTAATATTATTACTTTTGTAATGCGTTACTCCCAACACTGTCTGTGAGAGCTTGTAGTATTTGTAGTAGTACATGAATTCATATGAATGGTTCAAGCATTCAGTCTGAATTATGCTGTAATGTGGCCTAGACACAAAGAGAATGTGATATTCTCCCATCACAGTGACGGGAATGAGTCATTTTATGAATTCAGTGAGTCTTCCATTCACATCAGAGCTGTGAATATGGATAATAGAAGAGAATATCTACGCTCTATATCTTTCTCCCTTTCAATCTCACTCTCTCATTTGCCAATGCTCCATCGACCAGCCTGTCTCTTTAACTTGGTAAGAATTATCTGAAGACTTATCAAAGAAGTATAAGTGAGAGGAGGAAGCGAGAGGTCTGGGGTTCATTCACAAACTGAGATGGGATTTGATAGAGATTCTGTGGACCAAATCCTGCAAGAATATTATATGACTGCTGCACAGAACTCAAATAATGACTATAGTAACTAATTAGTACTGTATATGCAAATGTATATTTGTTGCATATATGTATATTTCTGATGTATATGGTTGCTACATAAAATTATCATATAGATATTATTAACATATGTACATAGCCAAATGTTAAAATGAGGATTTTCTATATAATATTAACTTATATCTTCATCTACCCAGAGAATGTACGTTTGTGAAAATATATTTGGCCTAATAAGTAGCATATATTGCAATATCACTCTTGATAAAGGGCAATATAAAGTCATATATTACATTTCTGTATTGGTATGAATAAAAAATTGTAAAAAAAAAAAAGATTGAAATTATGACCACCAAGGGCGTAGATTTAGGAAGAATGATTGGTTGGGGTTGAAGTGTGGACCAGTTTAAGGAGGTGAACAGGTTTTTTTTTTTATTTTATTTTTTTAATTCATTTAGTAATTAAAGGGGTCATATGATGCGATTTCAATTTTTCCTTTCTCTTTAGGACTGTTTCCTGATCCTGGTAGAGTAGACTACAATGCCGGCTGTTCTGACTCACAGACTGTAAGTACGTTTTTTATACTTAAAGAATTTGCCACTGACGATTAAAACACGAATTTTGAGCAGTGTAGAGTAGCGCTTGTTGTTTGTCATTTCTCTGATCACAAATGCAGACATTGTTTTATGTTTACGTGGTGCGATGCAACGCAATGCGTAAAAAGACAGTATAAGTCATTATAATCCGTAATTATGAGCTTTGTAAAAATCGACGCCTTCAGAAAGGCGGGGCATAGAGGAGAAACAATAATGTACAGTATGTGGAAAATAATGTGTTTTTTTAACCTTAAACCGCATAAACACATTTCATTACACCAAATACACAAAACAATGTTCTTTTTAGCAACATCACATGACCCCTTTAGAGTAAAATATCCTTATTGTGCTATATAAAACAACAGGACTCCACCATTAAAATGTATAGACAAGTCTACTGTAAACCATACCTTATGCACGAAAAAGTTGTTTCAATTAGGTCTAGTCTACACGTACACGGGTATTTAAAAAAAAAAAGTTTCCCTTTCAAGCGTTCACGCAACATTGCGAAGCATTCGCTGTGGGAACGCCTACCCTTCTCCGAAATTCCTGAAATCGTATAGGATAACGGCAGTAAAATAAACTGGCCAATTGTCGCTAATTAAAGGCACAATATGCACGATTTTTTTATTAAAATATCCAAAAACCACTAGCACAGTGTTATATATTTTGCTGACTTGTGTACTTACATTATCCTAAATGTTTCGAAGAATGTACGCTTTAATATGTTGTGCGTTTTAATAGACCGGTGACGACCGCAAAGAGTAGCATTATAACATAACTTTCAAATGTATCTAGTATGACAAAACAGCGCTGCTTTTTTTCCCCACATTCGCACGACCGGAAGGAGCGGAAGCGGTCGACTGTGGCATAATAAAAGCTCCGCTGCTTTCGAGCCATGTGTCGCGCTAGTTCAGCAGCCTCGTTTTACTTCGATGGCTTTCAGCCTCACCCTGTGTGGTGAGAGTGACTATTGCCTCTACTTCATGCTGCCATTGTCGAAGACGCACCAGAAGATATTACGACTTCTTCACCGCATCCGATGGCCACCTTCTGTCGACTTTGCACGGGCTCCATTGACCGGCCTGGCCTATGCTGAGGCTGCATTCTCTGAGTCCGACTGCGTGCACTGTGCTGACTTGCCGAATGCGCTGAGGAGCTCATGGCCTCACAAGGACGAGGCCCACTGCCACCAGTGAGATGAGAGCCTTCGCCCCCTCCCGCCGTCGCGGACATCATTTCCTTTGGCCCTGACGAAGACGAATACTCCATGTCCATCTGGACGTCAGAAAAGGACTAGACTCAATCAGAGCAGGATTGCCCCAACACTGAGGGCTCCCCAGACCTCCAGGAGGAGCCCGCCAGGGTCCTCGCAAAAGCCGTTAAGGAGCTCGACCTCAACTGGGATGCTCCGGAGGAACCTGCCAGGAGTAAGCTCGACTCCTGGTACTTCCAGTCGAGCCGCCGCCTGGCTGCCTCGAGGAGGAGGGCTCCGTTCTTCCCTGATATCCATGAGCAGGTGGTGAAGTCGTGTTCTGCAGCCCAGTCGGCACGCGTCCACCCTTCCACACAGGCTATGTTTTCCTACTTGGACGGGGCGGAGGCCCACGGTTACATGCGCATACCCCCCGTCGAAGAGACCCTCCCCATGCATTTGTGCCCTTCCTCGGCCACACTTGGCGCAGACCTCAACCTGCCTTCTAAGACTTGTAGACTGACCGCCCACCTCGCTGACAAGGCGTACACTTCCACTGGCGAAGCGGCATCCACGCTGCATATGGTCCTAGACCTGAGATCCATCAACAGAGCACTTCACAAGCACACGTTCATGATGCCAACTCTGAAGCAGATCCTGCATCCGTAGATCTGAAAGTTGCACACTTCCATATATTTAGATAGCACCGCGCCACAGACGCATTCTGAGGTTTGCTTTCGAGGGCACTCAGAAGTACTCAGTTCTCCCATTTGGGCTGGCTTTAGCCCCCGAAGAGACCCTCCCCGTGCATTTGTGCCCTTCCTCGGCCACACTTGGCGCAGACCTCAGCCTGCCTTCTAAGCCTTGTAGACTGACCGCCCACCTCGCTGACAAGGCGAGCGGAGCGAAGCGGCATCCACGCTGCACATGGTCCTAGACCTGAGATCCATCAACAGAGCACTTCACAAGCACACGTTCATGATGCCAACTCTGAAGCAGATCCTGCATCCGTAGATCTGAAAGTTGCACACTTCCATATATTTAGATAGCACCGCGCCACAGACGCATTCTGAGGTTTGCTTTCGAGGGCACTCAGAAGTACTCAGTGCTCCCATTCGGGCTGGGGAGATGCTGGTGGCCCCCCGTTGGTGAATTCCCCTCAAGAGGGACCTGCTGTCTCAAGCGAACGGCACGATATGGCACCCCAGCCCGGAGCTGTGGAGCCTTCATGTGTGGTTGCTTCAGGGTTCTTAGAGGGGCTAAGCGCCCTGCCTCCCTGTGTGCTTGACATGCTCACTGAGTCTTGTGCAACTTCTACTAGGCGTCTGTATGCTTTTAAATGGAGAGTGTTGGTGAAATGGTGCTGTGATAGAGATATCGACCCGGCGAGCTGTCCCGTGTTGGACGTTTTACGTTTTCTGCAGCACAGGCAAAATAACAGGAGTCTACTGTCAAAGCTAAAAGTTTATGTGGCTGCTATTGCCTTGTTTCGTTCCCCAGTTGACGGACAATCGATCATGAGGCATGCGCTGCTGGTCAGATTTCTCAGGGGGGCGAGGAGATTGCATCCCCCATTACATCCCCCATGCTACATCCCCTAGTGCTGGTACTGAAAGCTCTCTCTACCCGTTTGAGCCCTTGACATCCATTGCTATGAAAGAGATCTCTCTCAAAACTGCTCTGCTTCTTGCCCTTGCTTCAGATAAGAGCATAGGAGATTTGCAGTTTATTTTTACTTGCTGGCTTTATCCTATAAGGTTTCAAGAATTTCGGAGAAGGGGAGGAGTTGCCATGGTGAATGTTTCGCAATGTCTCGTTCCAGCTTCTCAGGGAACCGAGGTTACGACAGTGACCGGTGACTTAAAAAAAAAAATTGTCCACATGAAAACACAAAAACACACTATGAAGCACTTTGACGTCACAAGCCAAAATCTCCGGTTTCACCAGCAACACGAAAACACTGCAACCAGAGTTTCTGAAAATCTTCACCCTGACAGGAGTGACAGCTTTTTCAAAAAGGTTAGATTTCAGTGACTTGATACTGCGTTACGTGTGGATGAACGGCCAAGCTGCATAGAAAGAGCTGCGGTTTTGAAAATACCAGTGTTCATGTGGACAGGGATTTAGAAATTAGTTCAAGTGAAGGATTAATCAGACTGCTTCAATCCAGTAACTAAATCTGTGAGATTTTTTGTTAATTCTTAAATATTCTTACAAA
The DNA here is from genome assembly GCF_001515625.1 of Sinocyclocheilus rhinocerous. NCBI lineage: Eukaryota > Metazoa > Chordata > Actinopteri > Cypriniformes > Cyprinidae > Sinocyclocheilus > Sinocyclocheilus rhinocerous. The sequence goes on along the minus strand of NW_015648750.1, from coordinate 1,015,402 downwards.
TAACTGGATTCTGAGACTCATTTGCTCATAACTGAGACTACACTGGATGCACTAAATGTGTTGGATCACTAAAAATACTTGGCTGTGCTGTCTATGATGTTGCACATACAATCCAAATAATAATCCATTAATACATCATTGTCAACAGTAAACTATCATGTTCAGATATTTGTGCATAACCTAATTATTATTCATGAAGCCTTAACCAGTGCTCCATTTCCCCCAAGTGCCCCCATCACACAGTGACACTCATGTCCTTCACCACAATCCAGACATGTATTCATCTTCCGCTTCCGTAACTTGACAGAAAGTGAGTGATGTGACAAATCAGAACTCTCCCATTATAATGTAAGAAAGCTGTCTAAGTGAGCGTGTCAATTATAATGCAGTACAGACCGCCTTGTTGATTATAATCGGAGTGCTGTAGTTTTGTCATGCTGCACCATGTCACTTGATTGCATTGTAGACTGGTGTAAAACTTTAAATGACATTTAAATTAATCAGATGAATCCACAAAGGTTGTTCAGTTCTTTAAGTATTTTTTCTTTATTATTAATCATTAAGCAAAGCATCAGGATATGCAAATGCTGTCATTACTGATTAGTTTAGCAGTAGCAGGCCATTTGAAGCAAATTCAGTGTGAGTTTAGTAGCAAAGATTTGTGATAAGAGCAAACAACTGAGTGCTTGACAGCAAAAATAAGACAACTTAAAGGGGTCATATGATGCAATTTCAATTTTTCCTTCCTCTTTGAAGTGTTACAAGCTCTTGTTGCAATAAGAAGATCTGTAAAGTTGCAAAGACTCATTGATGGAACAATGAATTCTGAATTATACCAGCAAATTCTGAAGGAAAATGTCAGGACATCTGTCCGAGAACTGAATCTCAAGAGAAAGTGGGTCATGTAGCAAGACAATGACCCCAAGCACCTAATTCGTTCTACCAAAGAATGGTTAAAGAAGAACAGTTAATGTTTTGGAATGACTGAGTCTAATTCCAGACTTTAATCCAATTGAAATTTTGTGGAAGGACCTGAAGCAAGAAGTTCATAGGAGGAAACCCACCAACATCACAGAGCTGAAGTGGTTCCGTACTGAGGAATGGGCTAAAATTCCTACAAGCCGTTGTGCAGGACTGATTAGCAGTTACAAGAAATGTTACTGTTATTGCTGCAAAAAGGGGTCACACCAGATACTGAAAGCAAAGATTCACATACTTTTGCCACTGACAAATATTTAACATCAGATCATTTTTCTCAATAAATAAATTATAAAGTATATATTTTTGTCTCCTTTGTTTGATTGGATTCTCTTTGTATACTTTCAGGATTTGTGTGAAAATCGAATTATGTTTTGGGTCATATTTATGCAGAAATAGAACATTCTAAAGGGTTCACAAACTTTCAAGCAGCACTGTATATATATAATTTTTTTTCAGTTTCATGATCAGGTATTCATACAACAAAATATTCTGGGGGCCATGAAAGTTTTTTGAAAATGACCAAAAATGCTGGCAGTGGCTGGCAACTTATGTAAGGTTTTCAAGACTCAGAACCTAACTTGACCTTAAAGCTGTGGTTTCAGTTGAGAATACTAATAGATAGGTTTTATCTATTAGTCACATAAAATCACATATAAATCACACATGCAGGGGTTAAAATATTGCAAAGGCACCACAGCTGATGTTCCAAACAGTGGAGACCAATCCATGACCCCAGAATAAATGTCCAGCTGGTAAGATAAAAGATTGAATATTCACGAGAAAGTAGTGGAGAAGAGGTGAAGGGCACAATCAATTTTGTTTTTGAAGAGACTAAAGAAGATTCACATTTCAACAGAGTCATTACTGTGCAGGCAGTTTATAGAGCAGCACAGTGTAAAGCATGCACAGTGAGCACTATTATCTGGGAGAGCCACTCAAGACCCATTGTGTTTTTAGAAATAAATTACAACAAGCAAACAAGTATAAATGGGGGCATGTTAAAATAAAGAATCTCATCAGGGCAGGAGTTTGGTACAACCAAAGATACAGAGGCACAGAAGCCAACAGAGGAGAAAACGATTGAGATCAGCCTAGGATAACATGTTTAATTATATTTCATAGCTTGTGAAGCACAACACTAACATTTCAATCAATCAAGCAAGCTTAGGATGTCAAGATGCTAAAACAGAGAGAACAAGATTGGTGTAAAGAGAACAACTTCTTTGAAACTGGTGAACACACATGACGCTTATATAATGCAACAAACATTAAACGAGCAACAAAAGAAAAATAAAATACCTTGATGTTAAAAATAGAAGAAACCCAATTTTTCAGTTAAATATGATGTGTCACACAGGGACTCTGGGACATTTTTGTCTGTAAATAATATGCTTAAAAAGTACTCTTAACACAAAAACAATATTTCACTAGTATTGTCTTACTAGTTACAGTATATTTATGTCACCATATCATTTTGCGCAAGGCGCATAAGGCAGCAAGCTCTAATAGATAGGTTTTATCTATTAGTCACATAAAATCACATATAAATCACACATGCAGGGGTTAAAATATTGCAAAGGCACCACAGCTGATGTTCCAAACAGTGGAGACCAATCCATGACCCCAGAATAAATGTCCAGCTGGTAAGATAAAAGATTGAATATTCACGAGAAAGTAGTGGAGAAGAGGTGAAGGGCACAATCAATTTTGTTTTTGAAGAGACTAAAGAAGATTCACATTTCAACAGAGTCATTACTGTGCAGGCAGTTTATAGAGCAGCACAGTGTAAAGCATGCACAGTGAGCACTATTATCTGGGAGAGCCACTCAAGACCCATTGTGTTTTTAGAAATAAATTACAACAAGCAAACAAGTATAAATGGGGGCATGTTAAAATAAAGAATCTCATCAGGGCAGGAGTTTGGTACAACCAAAGATACAGAGGCACAGAAGCCAACAGAGGAGAAAACGATTGAGATCAGATTAGGATAACATGTTTAATTATATTTCATAGCTTGTGAAGCACAACACTAACATTTCAATCAATCAAGCAAGCTTAGGATGTCAAGATGCTAAAACAGAGAGAACAAGATTGGTGTAAAGAGAACAACTTCTTTGAAACTGGTGAACACACATGACGCTTATATAATGCAACAAACATTAAACGAGCAACAAAAGAAAAATAAAATACCTTGATGTTAAAAATAGAAGAAACCCAATTTTTCAGTTAAATATGATGTGTCACACAGGGACTCTGGGACATTTTTGTCTGTAAATAATATGCTTAAAAAGTACTCTTAACACAAAAACAATATTTCACTAGTATTTTTTCACTAGTATTTTTATTTCACATTGTCTTACTAGTTACAGTACATTTATGTCACCATATCATTTTGCGCAAGGCGCATAAGGCAGCAAGCTTCCTACAACAGGTCTTATTTGATGCAACATTCTTGACATCTTCCCATCTGACAGCAGCATTACACAGTTCTTTTCTGAACTTTTTGCACCATGTTTTACAGGGTCAGCCTTGTTTCTGCTTGCCCGCTCACGGGTAGGCGAAGAATATGGCCTGTTCACCACATTCAATGTTCCGCTACAATCTCTTGCAGTTTCCTAGATCCATTTTGCTGCAAAATTTCCTCATTAGTAACTTGATCATGCCAAGTAACACCCAGAATCCTGCATGAGCAATGCTGCTGAAACACGTTGAGCTTCCGTGCAGTAATTTTCTCCTTTTCTCTCTCACTTCATTTTTCACAAGTTCATCAAACAACTGCGGTAAGTCGGAATCACCCACTCAGTGACGCACCCACTGAGAAACCTGATAAAAGTTCCCTAGTTACTGGCGATTCTGTTGCACAGAATGTGAAAATAGAGACACCAGCCACCATAGTCCAATGTTTACCGGGAGCCAGAGCACCTGGCATCTTGGCAAATTTAAAAGTGCTGGCTAATGCTAAACATAAATTCAGTAAGATTGTTATTCATGTCTGCACTAATGATGTTCGACTTCGCATGTCGGAGATCACTAAAAATAACATTAAAGAGGTGTGTGAACTTGTCAGACACTGTAATATGCTCTGGTCCCCTCCCTGCTTACCGTGGTGACGAGATACATAGCAGACTGTCATCACTCAATGGCTGGATGTCTAAGTGGTGCCCGCAGAATAACATAGGTTTCATAGATAATTGGATGAGTTTTTGGGGCAGACCTGACCTGTTGAAAAGAGATGGTCTTCATCCCTCCTGGGGTGGTGCCGCTCTTCTCTCTAGAAATATGGCACATAGTCTTAGAGTTTGTACTTGACTAACTGGGGCCCAGGTCAGGAAGCAGACAGACTGGCTAAACCGACCGTCTGCTAGCCGCCTCACATCACAGAAGTCAGTTAATCTCAGCACATAGAGACTCTTTCACCTAGATATCATACTATAGAGACTGTGTATGTTCCCCGAACAAACAAATACATCAAATGTCCAAACCAATTTAAGGGCAACAATTTAATTGATGTTCAACAAATAAAAAAACTGATATAATACAGATAAACAAATGATAAAGCTATTAGATCCCTTTCTATAAAAGTGATTTTTGTAAATGATAATCTCACTGATCATAACCTAGATGTGCTCTGTTTGAGAGAAACCTGGCTAAAACCAGATGATTACATTACTTTAAATGAGTCTACCCCCCAAGATTACTGTTATAAACATGAGCCACATCCAAAAGGTAAAGGGGGAGGTGATGCTTCAATTTATAACAATGTTTTCAGTATTTCTCAGAAGGCGGGCTTCAAGTATAACTCGTTTGAAGTAATGGTGCTTCATATAACATTATCCAGAGAAACAAGTGTTAATGATAAATCCCCTGTGTCGTTTGTACTGGCTATTGTATACAGGCCACCAGGGCACCATACAGACTTTATTAAAGAACGTGCTGATTTTATATCCGAGTTAGTGCTGGCTGCAGATAAAGTTTTAATTGTTGGTGATTTTAATATCCATGTTGATAATGAAAAAGATGCATTGGGATCAGCATTCATAGACATTCTGAACTCTATTGGAGTTAGACAACACGTCTCAGGACCTACTCATTGTCGAAATCATACTCTAGATTTAATACTGTCACATGGAATTGATGTTGATGGTGTTGAAATTATGCAGCCAAGCGATGATATCTCAGATCATTATTTAGTCTTGTGCAAACTTCATATAGCTAAAACTGTAAATTCTAATCCTTGTTACAAGTATGGTAGAACCATCACTTCTACCACAAAAGACTGCTTTGTAAGTAATCTTCCTGATTTATCCCAATTCCCTAGCATTTCCAAAACCTCAGAACAACTTGATGATGTAACAGAAACTATGGACTCTCTCTTTTCTAGCATTTTAAATACAGTTGCTCCTTTACGCTTAAGGAAGATTAAGGAAAACAGTCTGACACCGTGGTATAATGAGCACACTCGCACCCTAAAGAGAGCAGCCCGGAAAATGGAGCGCAGCTGGAGGAAAACAAAACTAGAGGTATTTCGTATTGCTTGGCGGGAAAGTAACCTATCCTACAGAAAAGCATTAAAAACTGCTAGATCTGATTACTTTTCTTCTCTTTTAGAAGAAAACAAACATAACCCCAAGTATTTATTCAATACAGTGGCTAAACTAACGAAAAATAAAGCATCAACAGGTGTTGACATTTCCCAACAGCACAGCAGTAATGACTTTATGAACTACTTTACTTCTAAGATCGATACTATTAGAGATAAAATTGTAACCATGCAGACGTCAGCTATAGTATCACATCAGATAGCTTGCTATAGATCGCCTGAGGAACAATTCCACTCATTCTCTACTATAGGAGAGGAAGAATTGTATAAACTTGTTAAATCATCTAAACCAACAACATGTATGTTAGACCCTATTCCATCTAAGCTCCTAAAAGAGGTGCTTCCAGAAGTCATAGATCCTCTTCTGACTATTATTAATTCATCATTGTCATTAGGATATGTCCCAAAAACCTTCAAACTGGCTGTTATTAAGCCTCTCATCAAAAAACCACAACTTGACCCCAAAGAACTAGTTAATTACAGACCGATCTCGAATCTCCCTTTTCTGTCCAAAATACTAGAAAAGGTAGTATCCTCACAATTATATTCCTTCTTAGAGAAAAAATGGTATCTGTGAGGATTTCCAGTCAGGATTTAGACCGTATCATAGTACCGAGACTGCTCTCATTAGAGTTACAAATGACCTGCTCTTATCATCTGATTGTGGTTGTATCTCTCTATTAGTGCTATTGGATCTTAGCGCTGCGTTTGACACTATTGACCACAACATTCTTTTGCATAGACTAGAAAACTTTGTTGGCATTAATGGAAGTGCATTAGCATGGTTCAAATCGTACTTATCTGACCGCCATCAATTCGTAGCAGTGAATGAAGAGGTATCATATCGATCACAAGTGCAGTATGGAGTACCTCAAGGCTCAGTACTAGGGCCATTACTCTTCACGCTTTACATGTTACCCTTAGGAGATATTATCAGGAAACACGGTGTTAGCTTTCACTGTTATGCTGATGATACTCAGCTCTATATTTCTTCACAGCCCGGCGAAACATACCAATTTGAAAAACTAGCGGAATGCATAGTCGATATAAAAAAAACTGGAT
>NW_015648750.1:1007481-1007814 GCF_001515625.1 Sinocyclocheilus rhinocerous | reverse complement strand
TTTAAATGAGTCTACCCCCCAAGATTACTGTTATAAACATGAGCCACATCCAAAAGGTAAAGGGGGAGGTGATAGTAATATTTTCAGTACTTCTCAGAGCTCTGGTTTCAAGTACAAATCATTTGAAGTAATGGTGCTTCATAAAACATTATCTAGGGAAATAAGTGTTAATGATAAATCCCCTGTGACATTTGTACTAGCTACTGTATACAGGTCACCAGGACACCATACAGACTTTATCAAAGAATTTGCTGATTTTCTATCTGAGTTAGTGCTGGCTGCAGATAAAGTCTTAATTGTTGGTGATTTTAATATCCATGTTGATAATGAAAA
>NW_015648750.1:1002411-1007367 GCF_001515625.1 Sinocyclocheilus rhinocerous | reverse complement strand
TAATGGCATTGAAATTCTGCAGCAGAGTGATGATATCTTGGACCATTATCTAATCTCATGTATACTCCATATAGCTAAAGCTGCAAACTCAACTCCTTGTTACAAATATGGTAGAACCATCACTTCTACCACAAAAGCCTGCTTTGTAAATAATCTTCCTGACCTGTCTCAATTCCTCAGCAAATCCAATAGCTCAGAAAAACTTGATGTTGGAACAGAAACTATGGACTCTCTCTTTTCTAGCACTTTAGATACGGTTGCTTCTTTACGCTTAAAGAAGATTAAGGAAAACAGTCCGACACCGTGGTATAACGAGCACACTCGCGCCTTAAAGAGGGCAGCCCGGAAAATGGAGCGCAGCTGGAAGAAAACAAAACTAGAGGTATTTCGTATTGCATAGAGGTAAAGTACTTCTTGTAGCACAGAGTACACGCTTTGTTCAGTTAAGTGTTTTTTGGGATAAGCATCACTTATAATATCTTTAACACCATAGTTTGTGTTCACCACGTACTAACTGCGAATTATAAAATATATGAGCAGCTCTCTAGAGATGGGTAATCACTGGAAACTCACAAACAAGTATTATGCCAAGCATAGTACTTTTAATTAAAATTTCCCCCAAAAGTAGCCTATGTTGTAGGCCTTTTTAAAGAAAATAAAACAGAAAATAAACAAACACAATGTAAATTAACAAATAAACACCAAATTTCAATATAAAATCTCAATTAAAATTAAATTGGTTTTGAGTACTCAATTAAATCTTTGGTGGTATACACTTAGTTACCTACACAATAAGCTAACTCTTATATTCAGGTATGCAACCCACATTCACTGAACAAAAATAAATATTTCCTTAAAGAATCCTCTTTTAGAAGTAGATCACAGTTCAGTTCAAATCTGTCCAAAAACTTTCTGATACCAGATAAAGATCAGATTCTCAATCACTTATCTCAACTTCAACGATGTAGCAGTAATTCACTGTCCACAGTGTGTCCAAAATCCTTTCCTCTTGAATAGAAAAGCGAAAGTTCCAGATTTTGTAAATCTTCTTAACTTTTGTCCTCTTCTTTCTTCAGATTTAACCTGGGTGGCTCGCCATCATAGGAACATCCAAAGCAATCCACGTAAAAACCTGACCTTTTAAAATAAGCCAGCAATTCAATAAAACAATAATTTTACATGGTTTTCAACTAAAAAAACAAATACTGTCAGATAAGAATTTATCTTACATTACGATAAACTTTCTGTTTACCAGAATTTAACAACAACATTTCCATAAATTGACTAATATATTACTTTCCCTTTCAGGCTCATGTGTATTGGATATTGCAGCCACGTGAACTGCAAGTTGCAACTCACGTGTGATTAGCGATCTCGACAATTTAACAAATACAGTGCAAAATACATACATCAATTTCAATAAACATTTAACACTTAAACTGTTGTCGTGTGCTTATTTTTTACAATGAACAACATTTAAACAAAATAACTCACCATATCCAGTATTTCCATATAAAACTCAAAAATACAATCCTTCCAAACAAAAATAATTACTGGATGTCAGCAATTTAAAACCGTTATCGGGCCGAACGGTTCTGCTTAACCGCTCCATTCCGTGCAAGCCAGCACGGATACGATTTAATTTTCCACTGCGATTATAAAATTGGACTTGATATGTATGTTTAAACTTTTTTATTTTTTCCCGGCACTGTTTGGAACTTTTTTTAATGCCCTTCTCTGCTAGAGACTTCACTATGATTTTAAAAACTTTTTCATTTCTCTTTGTACCCTCCAGCTGTTGCTGAATTTTTCTCTAGGCCCAAATATCAGTAAGCGCAAATGTTTTCTCCACAGACCAAACTGTCTCAGACATTTTTTTTTTTTTTCATTTTTATATTGAATGTAGCGTAGCTGTTTAATCAAATAGCGTGCTTCCGCTTAGCCAGCTATGGAGAAACTGGTAGCCAGGCAACGGCTCAGCACAGCTGTCTAACGGCTCCCAAATGGCTCTTCATTTAGTATCACTCGGAGCCTTCTATTTTAACCCAATTTAGCAATTGTGAATGGTTTGTGTGATGGCAAGCAATTTTGTATTCAGTGTTTTTATAATAGCCTTATTTGTATGTATTTTTTTGTTACAAAAAATACAGTTACTATTATTTAACATTTTAATAAAACTTTAATTGAACAATTGAACACAAAACCACAGCAAATAAATCAAATTAATAAAGGCAAAAGTCTTAACATTAGAACACTTTAGTCTTTAGTGCAGGTTGGCATTCAGAAATATGGGTGTGCTGATGCGATTTCTCCTCTCTGTGATTATTTGTCCTGTTTTTGAGAAGACTCTCTCTGAGGGGACCGATGTTGCAACAATGCAGTGTCTTCCTACCTTAACCAACGTGCTTGCGTTTAAAATCCGGATCCCCCGCCTTTCTCTGTCGCTCTGTGTACCTGGCCTTTACCACTACACTCGCTGTCTTCGGAGCGATCTGTCCCCCTTCCTCCTTTCACATAATGGTATGATCCTAGTCTATCCTCCCATGTGATTAGCCGCGTGTGTATTTTTTATTTTTTTTGTAAGGAAAAAATGCATAAAAACAAGGCTTTTATGAAAACACTGAATAAAAAATTGCTTACCAACACACAAACCATTCACAATTGCTAAATTGGGCTAAAATAGAAGGCTCCGGCTGAAGAATCGGCTCTCCCCTACGGGAGTCGCTCTTCTCGTTCGCTACAAAGAAACGGCTCTTAGAGCCGGCTTGTTCACGAACGACACATCACTACTTAGAAAGTCCGGAGACTGCAGTGATGGAGGAGAAAGAAAAACAAGAAAAACAAGCTGGAGGAAATAAACTGGAATAACTTCGCAGGAGAATAATCTAGAAGATGGCGGTAATGCAATGCTCTTGGATGCAAGCCGCCGGTAAACCTCAAAGAAGAAGAAACTTTTGGTGTCTGTCGCGGGTTACCTGGAGCTGTATTTTTTAAAGGGGTCACACATCTGAATATTTGGGTTGAAGTGTTCTGGAACAGTGTTGTAAATACAACTTAACCACTGATTTCTAGTAGTGTCATCTTTTGGAAGGCCAAACAAAGTAGTTTTGCTTTCAAAACGAATCACACAGTGTCACACACGGCGGGCTTGAGTGAGCGGCGGCGGGCTTGAGAACGGCGCGGCCGGCGGATTCGATGAACGAGCGGCCAGTGGGCTTGCGGCAACCACATGTGACGACCCCGGGCTGGACTCCGCTTCGTCCACGGTGAAAGCCGATCCGGCGATCCACAGCACGAAGTTGATGTATTTCCTCAGTGACCAGCACGGATCAGCTCTAGTCATGATGAAGTGGATATCGTTCTCTTTTGGAAGACCAAACAAAGTAGTTTCGCTTTCACAATGAAAGGAACATTTGAAATGGCATCATATGACCTCTTTAAGGTTTCTGCTAATATGTCAGTTTATTTAACAGCAAAAACCAAAGATTTTAGAGTGCTTGCGCTATAATCCTTTGATTAGACTGACAGGACAGCTGATTTGGTGGTTGCCTAGCAACATAAAAAAAACGCAGCACACTGCTCTTTTTTCAAAGTCACAAAAACAGCATAAACAGCACGCAAAACGCTCACTGCCAACAGAATACAATTCAAAAAAGGCGCCTCTCACTGCAAAAAAATGCGTTCTGTCTGATCGGGGCCTAACCGCGCAGAGAATGGTTTGTAATCATGCCGCACCGTACCAGGCTCACGTGGAAATACAACGGGAACCGTACCTGACAGTTCTTAGAATCGTTCGGGCCGATAGTGGAAAAGCGGCTTAAGTCTCCCCTCTTGAATTACAACAAGATTTTAATCTTATTTAACTTTTTAAAGTTTATTTTTCCTTAATTAGGAACTCTAACTCAAGTTCGCGATCTTCTCCGTGGCTTCCTGATTCTGCTGACTCGTCAGAGAGAGAGCGCGCCTAAACAGCGTCCCATTGGTCAACTACGTCATACCCAACTTTTTCTTATTTTATTTCACATTTTTCAATTTTCATTATTTAAAATAAATAAAATAGGCATTTATTCAATACAGTGGCTAAATTAATGAAAAATAAAGCATCAACAGGAGCAGACATTTCCCAACAGCACAGCAGTAATGACTTTATGAACTTCTTTACTTCCAAGATTGACACTATTAGAGATACAATTCTAACCATGCAGTCGTCAGCTACAGTATTGCATCAGAAGAATTTTATAAACTTGTCAAATCATCAAAACCAACAACATCTAAGCTACTAAAAGAGGTGCTTCCAGAAGTCATAGATTCACAATATTATTAATTTGTCATTGGCATTACAATATGTCCCAAAATCCTTCAAACTGGCTGTTATTAAGCCTCTCATTAAAAAAACAATTTGATCCTAGAGAATTAGTTAATTACAGACCGATCTCAAATCTCCCTTTTCTGTCAAAAATACTAGAAAAGGCAGTATCCTCTCAGGTGTGTTCCTTCTTGGAGAAATGGTATCTGTGACGATTTCCAGTCAGGATTTAGACCATATCATAGTACTGAGACTGCTCTCATCAGAGTTACAAATGACCTACTCTTTATCATCCGACCGTGGTTGTATTTCTTTATTAGTGCTACCGGATCCTAGTGCTGTGTTTGACACTAGTATCGAACACAACATTCTTTTGAGTAGACTACAAAATTATGTTGGCATTAGTGGAAGTGAATTGGCATGGTTCAAATCCATTTGTAAAACCGCATTTTTCCATCTTAAAAATATATCTATATATTATGACCTATGTTCTCAATGTCAAATGCAGAAATGTTAATTCATGCATTCATGACCTCTAGGTTATATTATTGTAATGCTTTATTGGGTGGTTGCTCTGCACGCTTAAAACTACAGCTGGTCCAAAATGCAGCAGCTACTCTGCACTAGTCCCCTATTGAACATCGTATACA
>NW_015648750.1:1000928-1001800 GCF_001515625.1 Sinocyclocheilus rhinocerous | reverse complement strand
ACAACATGTATGTTAGACCCTATTCCATCTAAGCTACTAAAAGAGGTGCTTCCAGAAGTCATAGATTCACAATATTATTAATTTGTCATTGGCATTACAATATGTCCCAAAATCCTTCAAACTGGCTGTTATTAAGCCTCTCATTAAAAAAACAATTTGATCCTAGAGAATTAGTTAATTACAGACCGATCTCAAATCTCCCTTTTCTGTCAAAAATACTAGAAAAGGCAGTATCCTCTCAGGTGTGTTCCTTCTTGGAGAAATGGTATCTGTGACGATTTCCAGTCAGGATTTAGACCATATCATAGTACTGAGACTGCTCTCATCAGAGTTACAAATGACCTGCTCTTATCATCTGATCATGGATGTATCTCTCTATTAGTGCTACTGGATCTTAATGCTGCATTTGACACTATTGACGACAACATTCTTTTGAGTAGACTACACAATGTTGTTGGCATTAGTGGAATTGCATTGGCATGGTTCAACTCTTACTTATCTGACTGTCATCAATTTGTAGCAGTGAATGAAGAGGTATCATATTGATCACAAGTACAATTTGGAGTACAACAAGGCTCAGTACTAGGACCACTGCTTTTCACTCTTTACATGCTACCCTTTGGAGATATCATCAAGAAACATGGAGTTAGCTTTCACTGTTATGTTGATGATTAGGGGTGTAACGGTACGCGTATCGTGTATCGAACGGTTCACGGGCAAATTCCAAATGGAAGTGATCATTCCTATCCCCTTGGAGTGGGGACTTTGGAGTGAGCAGGGCACGTGCGTGCCATTATGTAGTCATTTGGAATGCAGTTGGCAAAGGGAGCGATGTAATTTCCTCATTATCTTCAGCTGGCATGTTCCCGTGA
>NW_015648750.1:993427-1000720 GCF_001515625.1 Sinocyclocheilus rhinocerous | reverse complement strand
GAAGCGCAGACGAGGGACAACTTTGAAACTGTCTGGAGTGTGTTCCTTTAAAACTGCAGCAGTGTGTGGTGAGCGCGAACTGGAAACAGCTGGAATGGCGCATGAGACGAGTCTATCCGTGTTTGCGGCGCTCATGACAGGAATATGTGTAGAAAATACAAGAAAACTAATCGACACGAAGAGGAGAGAGATTTTTGAAACTGACTGGAATGTGTTCTTTTAAAACTGGAGGGTTTTGTCCGAGTATGTTCTCACAACATTGAGCAGCGACTGATGAGCGGTAAAACCGGGAACTGAAATAAGTTAATGTTAGTCAAAATGGTGCTTGAGGACGTGGAACAAAACGGTAAATCAAAGACAGTAAAATCCTGTCAGTTCGCTATAATACACAGTTTAATCTTGACTTTCAGTGTTTATTACTGTGTGTTTATTGGCGTGATGGTTTGGCCATAATAGTTTAACTAGTCATTACTAGTTAATCAACTAGTCATTAAGTCAGTGGGTGAAAAACATGAACAAATTGAACAAAATATATCCTTAAACAAGCTTTTCAAAATAATTTGGTTTAACTGTATAATCTGTATAAGTATGGAGTTGCTTTGCTTTTTTTCTGAACTGGTGTAATACATTTTAATCTTTTATTAGGCTTTCTGTTGCCTGTGTTGTTACTGTTGTCATATTGTGTGTGATTTTAATTTTAAAACCCATTTTGGGTTAATTTAACCCAGCAGTAGGCCTATAGTAAATTGCAAACAATATTTTAATTAAATAAAACAGTCCACCATGTTTATTGATACATTACCTGATATATAATGTATGTATGTATGACCTACTGTATAAACAATCGTTTCAGAGCAATTTGTTGTAGCCACTTACCCTGTAACTACATGGAACAAGGGGGGAACAAAGCACCACTTTAATTTACAGCCGCAAATGTTGTATTTACCCTGTAACTACGTGGAACAAGGGGGGAACAAGCACCACTTTAATTTACAGCCCGCAAATGTTGTATTTACCCTGTAACTACGTGGAACAAGGGGGGAACAAAGCACCACTTTAATTTACAGCCCGCAAATGTTGTATTTACCCTGTAACTACGTGGAACAAGGGGGGAACAAGCACCACTTTAATTTACAGCCGCAAATGTTGTATTTACCCTGTAACTACGTGGAACAAGGGGGGAACAAGCACCACTTTAATTTACAGCCGCAAATGTTGTATTTACCCTGTAACTACATGGAACAAGGGGGGAACAAAGCACCACTTTAATGTACATCCCGCAAATATTGTATTTACCCTGTAGCTACATGGAACAATGGGGGAATAAAGCACCACTTTAATTTACAGCCCGCAAATGTTGTATTTACCCTGTAACTACATGGAACAAGGGAGGAACAAGTTGGACTTAAACACAGAACAAGTGTATATTTGCACAGTAATTACAGAGAAAAATATTGCACTAGTTTTAATTTAATTGTTCGATGGCCAAATTAAACCCTCTACATTTTTTTTTTGCTATAAAAACACCACAGTATACATCCTCTGAAATACAAATGTTGTATCATGTATTTTTTCTGCGAACAGCTGGAAAGAGGTAAGCTTGTTTTAAGCTGCATTGAACCTTGATGGTATATCATGCAAAGTTATTTGGTGATAGTGGTGTTGAGAAGTTTCTGAAATCGACGAATAAGCTTTCATAAGGTAAGTAGACTCGTGAATTATAAATCATAGCAGAAACTCGTTAACTCATTTCACTAGATGTCCAGTTTTGTTGTTCAGTAATCTCCGTCATGTCCATCCTTTAATAATAGAATGTGTACCCCATGGTTAAAAAATACCTATACGCCTATAATAAAATACCAATATAAAATTATAAAAAGTATATATCGTCTGTCTAAATAATTCCCAAACATAATATTGTTGTTTAGGCCATACATACCACGTAATATTAGAATAAGCACCTCTTAGTTTCAAAATACTTACAGTATAAATGATTTGTAATTTTACAGGTTGTTACCCCTTTATTCCCCAAACTTCGCATATTATTCCCTTATACCTACACGGAGGTACTGAATAGGTACACTATAATTACAAAAAAGTTACACTGTAACTTCAGTTTACTTACGCAGTTCTTTGCAGGTTGCATATCTGGTTGTTACCCCCTTATTACCCAAACGTAACACATTGTTCCCTTATACCTACACGTATGTTCTTTATAGGTACACTATAATTACAGAAACGTACACCGTAAATTCAGTATACTTACATAGTTCTTTGCGGGTTGTAATCTAAAGTGTTACCGACTATTTTTAGCCAAGCAGCGAGGAGAGCCGCTTCAGAAACGTGCCGCGGCTGGCTGATAAGCACAAGCACTGACTAGAGTGGCCGCGATCGGCTCCGGTTCCCGTGGAGCCATAAGGCGCCGCAGACGTGTGCAGTGAGGCGCAGATCAGCTCTAACGTCACTGAATCTGCTGTTAAAAATGAACCATCCATTCATCATCATGCAAAACATACACGACAAATAGCGAATTTTTAATTGTTTCTCGAAACGTCATAGCATTTCCACACCGGCGATGACATGACTGTGGCTTAAAATCATTTACGTCCCCACGCATCATGTACGTGTTCAGGCGTTGACGTCATCAAATTGCGATCGGTTCGTGAGATCGGCCAAATAGTAAGTACAGATCGAGTAATGTACTCATGTGTAAAATGTGATTATCGGCCGATACCGATCTCTGGCAGATCGATCGGAGCATCCCTACAAAGTATACTTTCCTGTTATATCTAAGGTAATTTTTCATATGGTAAAATAACATATACTTACAGTAAAGTATAATCACAGTTTTAATGCACCATTTTATATAGTTTTTCCATGTTTTTTGATCAAACATAATTTATAAAACTATAGTAATCCAGTCTGAACTGTGCTTAAATGCAAATGTATGCTTACATAATGAGAAGAAAAATCACCATGAAATTACAGGTACAGATATAAAATCTTGAGCCATTAGTAGCCCAAACGCACAGACAAGAGTGAGCATTACATTGGGGTAAGAAAAGAGGTTCTTACCATTTATTGTTTCTTCCTCAAATACAGGTATGATCTTGTTTCATTCACTCTCATTCTCTGTTTATTCATTTGTTCATTGATTGGCATTTCTCTGATCTTGTCGCTGCTGGTGCTCAGCTCTCTGTTCTTTCTGGACACAAATACATTGGAGAGCAGGTAAGGTATGAACGCACTCATGCGACTCCTGCCTGAGGTCTGTGATTATTTCAGCACAGAGCAGCAAGTCAGAGAAATCCAATAGCTCAGCTTTGGGTGACCTTTAAGAATGCTCCAGGCCTGTGTTCTCTCTACCAGACCTATGCTGGGATCTTTCAATGCCATTTTAATACAATCACCACCACGGACATGTTCTCAGAACATTCAAACTGGCAGTCATTAAACCTCTTTAAAGAAACAGAATTTGTATTCTTGTGAATTTATACATTTTGGACCTATTAGAAATCAGCCATTATAATCAAAAATACTTGGAACAGTTGTCTACACCCGACTGTGTTCCCAAGAGTTATTGAGAGTTTCAGTAAAGCTTTAAGCACATCATAATACCAGTCTGTATATCGTTTTTAGTATTAGTACGCCTTAGTACTGTTATTTTCCTATTTAGCACCCAAACTCTGGAACAATCTACCTAGCGGTGTTCGGGAGGCAGACACACTCTGTCAGTTTAAATCTAGATTAAAGACCCACCTCTACAACCTGGCATACACATAATAAACTATTACATTTCTATAATTCAAATCCGTTAAAGGATTGTTAGGCTGCATTAATTAGGTCAACTTGAACCGGGAACACTTCAAATAACACCTGATGTACTCGCTACATCGTAAGAAGAATGGCATCTACACTAATATTAGTCTCTTTCATTCTTATTCCGAGGTCACCGTAGCCATACGGATCCAGTCTGTATCCAGACCAGATGGTAGATCAGCACCTAGAGACGACCTCTACAGCCCTGAATGTCAGCGGAGACCATGTCGACTAGATGAGCCCCAGAAACAGATCCCCTGTGAAGACCTTGTCCTCTCGACGACTATCGGCACAAGACCAGGGGAACCAGACAAGTCCTCTGCACCTGTGTTGCAGCCTGGAATTAAACCATGCCATGCTGGTTTCGTCTGGCCAGAGGAGAACTGGCCCCTCGTCTGAGCCTGGTTTCTTTCCAAGGTTTTTTTCTCAATTTCTGTCACTGATGGGGTTTTGGTTCCTTGCCACTGTCACCTTTGGCTTGCTTAGTTGGGGACGCTCAGTAAATAATGAGATATCAGATCTTGCATAGGTAAAGTGTGGTGTGCCACAAGTCTCGGTCTTGAGCCCATTTTTGTTCTCCTTATACAGGTGTTGTTAAATGTGAGCCAAAATCATCACAATTAAAAGAACCAAAGACTTAAACTACTTCAGTCTGTGTGCATTGACTTTATTTAATACACGAGTTTCACAATTTGAGTTGAATTACTGAAATGAACTTTTCCACGACATTCTAATTTATTGAGATGCACCTGTATATGATATTTTAGGTTAAATCATTATGAAACATGACATTAGCTTTTACTGTTATGCAAATAACAGGTTTTTTTAATCTCCTGAAGAGGAGATGAAATGTTACAAGTTGATGCATTACAGATTTTCAAGATGGGAAAGAACTACTAACTGGACCAAATGCTTCTAGAAGTAATGCTGAATTATTATCCGTGTCTAATTGGCTCCCTACTTATGCTAAACTGTACTGTTAAAGACCTGGGAGTTATGTTTGATTGTGATTTGTCAGCTGAAAGACACATTTCTAATTTATTGTATTTATGTCAACTAATATAAGGGCAATACAGTATTTTTGTGCTTTTACAAGTGACTCACAGAAAATAGCAATCAAAACTGTAAAGTGAGAAACTTTGAAAAAGCATTCTTGTCCTTGTTCTAATTTGAGGGTTAATGTTTATTCAACATTAGTAATCCAATAAATGGAAGATGAGTCATCATGTTTAATGGGTAAGCATTTGGAGGAAAAACACATTAACATCCTCTTCAAAAGAATTTCAAGCGTGGGAACTGGATCTCTTTTCTGACACAATCAAAAGTGTTGCAAGGGCATAATTTCTGTGGCTGGATGTTGAAAGAAAAAGATTTGTCAACAGACACTTTAATGCATCAAGAGCGTTTTTATTTTCTTTGAGGGCACATGGAAAAACATTGTAATTATAGTGATGGAGTAGCTTCTTCAAAAGTAAGTTAGCTACATTAAAGAACTACACACAATTATAGAATATATACACAGTTATTTAAATACTTATAGTGTTTAAAAGCCTCAAACTGATTGAAAAAACATTCTGATAAATAGCAGAATTTAACAGCAGCCAGGGAAAGAGGGGTTGCATGTGCAGTCAGCTGGTTTAATCTGGTGTTTATCACAGCATGAGCTGATGTTTGTCCTGTTCCTGTCCTTTCTGCTTCCTGGGATATTAATTCCTGTATCTGTATGATTTGCACTCATCTGTGACAAACAGCAGAAACACCAGTACAACACATTTAGCATGCAGTGCATTTGAGCCCTGAAAAACAGAACATTGCTATAAAACATGGATAGATTCTAAATGTTGACTAAGAATAATAATAAACTAGATTGAAAAGTCTGTAGACAAACTTTAAGTTGGCTTGAAAAAGCCTAGCTAGAAAGTCTGAAAAAGTTTTTAAAGCTTGCAGTCTGAAAGTTGTCAGTTTGAAGCAGTTTGAAAATTAAAAGAGTTTTAAAGATTAAAGTTTGAATGTTTTCAAGGCAATACAGTCTATCAGAAAAAAAACAGATAGGTGTAAAATATATTACTAGGGTACCTGGGGTGGTTGCTAGGCTGTTTCTAACATGACTAGCATGTTACAAACATGTTTTAGCATGATTAGCATGTTACTAGCATGTTGCTAGCTCAATTAGCATGTTAATAGCATTATTAACATTTTTCTAACATGGTTAACATGTTGCTAACATGTTGTTGGCATAATTATCAAGTTACTAACATGTTGCTAACATGATTCTAGCATGATTAGCATGTTACTAGCATGGTGTTAACATTTTGTTAGCATGATTAGCAAGTTACTAGCATGATTAGCCAGTTACTAGCATGCTGTTAACATAATTAGCAAGTTACTAACATGTTGCTAGCATGATTAGCATTTTACTAGCATGGTGTTAACATTTTGTTAACATGATTAGCAAGTTACTAGCAAGTTTCTAGCTTGATTAGCATGTTACTAGCATGTTGTTAGCATGATTAGCAAGTTACTATCATTTTGTTAACATGATTAGCAAGTTACTACCATGTTGCTAGCATGATTCTAGCATGAATAGCATGTTACTATAATGATGTTAGCATGTTTCTAACATGTTTAGCAAAGTTGCTAGCATGTTTCTAGCATGATTAGCAAGTTACTAGCATGTTGTTAGCGTGATTCTAGCATGATTAACAAGTTATTAGCATGTTGCTAGCATGATTAGCAAGTTACTAGCATGTTAATATGATTATCAAGTTAATATCATTTTGCTAGCATGATTCTAGCATGATTAGCATGTTACTAACATGATTCTACCATGAATAGCATGTTACTAGCATGATGCTAGCCTGTTTCTAACATGTTTAACAAATTGCTAGCATTTTGTTAGCATGTTTAACAAGTTGCTAGCATGTTTCTAGCATGATTAGCATGTTACTAACATGTTACCATTTTGTTAGCATGATTAGCAAATTTACTAGCATGTTGCTAGCATGATTCTAGCATGATTCACATGTTACTAGCATGATTCTAGCATTATTAACATATTACTAGCATGATGCTAGCATGTTTGGCAAGTTGCTAGCATTTTTGTATCATGATTAGCAAGTTACTAGCATGTTGTTAGCATGATTAGCAAGTTACTAAATTTTTTTTAGCATGTTTCTATCATGATTAGTAAGTTACTAGCATGTTGTTAACATGATTAGCATGTTACTTGCATGATTCTAGCATGATGCTAGCATGTTTCTAACATGTTTAACAAGTTGCTAGCATGTTTCTAGCATGATTAGCTCGTTGCTAGCAAGGTGTTAGCCTTTTTAACACGATTAGCAAGTTACTAGCACGTTTCTAGCATGATTTGCAAGTTACTAGCATTTTGTTAGCATGTTTCTAGCATGATTAGCAAGTTACTAGCATTTTTTAGCAGGGGCGCAGATGGGATTTTTTAACTGGCGGGGACCA
>NW_015648750.1:985252-992083 GCF_001515625.1 Sinocyclocheilus rhinocerous | reverse complement strand
CACGTGTTTCCTTTTGCCCTTATTTGGTTCTTCCTGTCCTGTTCTGATTATGTTGATTTGTTTGTTTGGTTGGTTTGTTGGTTTCTAGCATGATTAGCGAGTTACTAACATGTTGTTATAATGTTTCTATCATGATTAGTAAGTTACTAGCATGTTGTTAACATGATTAGCATGTTACTTGCATGATTCTAGCATGATGCTAGCATGTTTCTAACATGTTTAACAAGTTGCTAGCATGTTTCTAGCATGATTAGCTCGTTGCTAGCAAGGTGTTAGCCTTTTTAACACGATTAGCAAGTTACTAGCACGTTTCTAGCATGATTTGCAAGTTACTAGCATTTTGTTAGCATGTTTCTAGCATGATTAGCAAGTTACTAGCATTTTTTAGCAGGGGCGCAGATGGGATTTAGCATGATTAGCAAGTTACTAGCATGTTGTTAGCGTGATTCTAGCATGATTAGCAAGTTACTAGCATGTTTTTAGCAGGGGCGCAGATGGGATTGTTTAACTGGCGGGGACCAAGCTGTCAATATTAGGGATGTAACGATTCACTCAACTCGCGATTCGATTCACGATTTTGATTTCACGATTCGATTCGATACACAATTTTTTTTTTTTACAAAATGAGATTTAAGACGAATTATAAATTAAATTTGTCCTTTTATTATTGCTTGGACAAAATACTGTACGTTTCTTTGTGAAATTGAAATATAACACTATAATAATATACTAATATATCACTTGTATATTATTGCTCTTTTGTTGGTTTTGATTGCTTCTATTGTCCTCAATTGTTAGTCGCTTTGGATAAAAGCGTTTGCTAAATAACAATATTTAAATATAATGTAAATGTAAATAACAAAACTAAATTGAAATTTTAAAACAAGCCCCAAATCAAATAAATAACACAAATTTGTATAATTTCGAAATTTGAAGCAAAAACAAAATGGTTTGACTTCAGTTTTGTGAAGAACGTAAACGTCGTTGGCAGCACAACAGAACAGCGTGTAGTGAGAACGTGTCGATCACGGAAACATGTGAAGATGACACAAGCATATTCAAACAAAAGCCAACACGGATAAGTTGTGTGAAACAAAGCAAAGTCAACGTTACTCACTTATCAAAAAGAAACAGCACAACCTTGGCGTCCGACTCAAGCCCTTCCCGCTCCTTGAGTTTCTCCACCGCTGGAAAGCTGCTCCGATATTTACGTGGGTCCTACCTCTTGCCTGATCGTAACCCTTCTTTTTAATGTTTTGTTTCTCTGATATTTTCCTCTTTTTTTTATCTGCCATCTCTCTCTATCTATAGTCGATCTGCTAATATCCGTCCTGTGCACTCACTGAGCGCTCTCTTCTCTCTATCAGTACATGACACGCCCACTTACTGCTGATTGGCTACAAGTGTGTTTTGGGACTCGGTCAGACACTGCAGTCAAAAGCGTTTTTCAAAAATCGTTTAGTGCACGTTTAAGGAGCGGCGGGCCGGGCCCTCACTACTTAGGCTAATGTACATAGCGGAAACCCTGATTAATCCTCTGTTTACTGATGTTGCCTTTCGTAGAGACAGTGAGGGGGACGGATCGGGTCACTATGAATCTGGGGGGGTCATGTCCCCCCCGTCCCTAGTGCCATCTGCGCGCCTGGTTTTTAGCATGTTTCTATGCTAGCCCAGCTAAAACCAGTTAATTCATTAAAAAAAACAGCTAAAAACCAGCTAAGACCAGCCTGGCCTGCTAAAAAAAGTGGCCAAACCACTTTAAAACCAGCTTGGGAGACCAGCCAAATCACCTTAGGCTGGTTTCAGCTGTTTTTCAGTAGGGAGTTGTTAAGCTTTGCTATAGGAATAGACAGCTTAAATACACAAGTCTTATTGTATAAAAGTTTTCAGCCCCTCAAAGAAAGTCTATGGGATTTTAGGTGGTTTTGATAGTCTGGTTTACGAAAACCGTAATCCGGATCAGTTAGAAAAGATATAGCAACCCGAGTCAGACCAGTCTGAAGATCTGACCTGAGTTTAGTGGTTGTAGCTTTAAAAGTCTAGGAGGAGATACATTTTAAAATTTGGTCTCAGAAGAAGAAGAAGAAGAAGAAGAAGAAGAAGAAGACATTTTTCAAGCCAACTTAAAAAATATAGATTTACTTACGTTATTAGACATCTTCATAAGTACATGGTCATTATTGTTTCCCAGCTTATAAGAATATTAAACAGTATGGCACATAGGTTAAATGAAAAATTACATTACGAACATTCCAGTTGCTGAAAAGTATAATTATTACCATCCAGAATACACAGTAAAAAATCACTTGGAACATCTTAGCAACCACACAGCAATGCCCTCACAAATATACACAACACTTTCATTGTTGAGGGACATTTAGTAAGGACAAGCAGCACTCATAGTTTCTTCAGAATAAATAAATGAATACATTTTTAATTAGTATTTAATTTTTCACATCTGTGAATTATTATAAGTAATTATTAATTTAATAATTCTAACAAAAATTGAAATAAATAAAACACCTTTTAAATGATGAAACAAATAGATATATTTAATAAACAACTGTTTATTTAATGTTCTTGATTTAAAATTTAAATATAATAATACATTAATAACTCAATTTTAATGTTTTAAAATATAGTTAAATAAAATAAATAGTAAAACAAAAACACATGGCAATAAAACAAGGCAAAATGGTAAATTAAATAATTTCAAATGCACATTTTAAAAAAACTTTTTTAAAAAAGCATTTTTTTTTTCCAAATTAAATGTTAAATGATTTGAATATGTCTATTAATTTCACCATTTAAAAAGTGATTTATTACCATTTTAATATTTGAATTATTAAATTGATAACTTATTCGTTCACTTTGTAAGTCTCACTCTTAGTCCTCCATACATTTCCATTTGATCAAGTGACTGGCATAGAACAAAACATGTAACACTGATGTGAATCATTTTACCCATGAATGACACTACAGGAGCTACAAACTGTACACTCCAGTTGCTGAAAAGTATAGTTATTACCATCCAGAATACACAGTAAAAAATCACTCGGAACATCTTAGCAACCACACAGCAATGCCCTCACAAATATACACAACACTTTCATTGTTGAGGGACATTTAGTAAGGACAAGCAGCACTCATAGTTTCTTCAGAATAAATAAATGAATACATTTTTAATTAGTATTTAATTTTTCACATCTGTGAATTATTATAAGTAATTATTAATTTAATAATTCTAACAAAAATTGAAATAAATAAAACACCTTTTAAATGATGAAACAAATAGATATATTTAATAAACAACTGTTTATTTAATGTTCTTGATTTAAAATTTAAATATAATAATACATTAATAACTCAATTTTAATGTTTTAAAATATAGTTAAATAAAATAAATAGTAAAACAAAAACACATGGCAATAAAACAAGGCAAAATGGTAAATTAAATAATTTCAAATGCACATTTTAAAAAAACTTTTTTAAAAAAGCATTTTTTTTTTCCAAATTAAATGTTAAATGATTTGAATATGTCTATTAATTTCACCATTTAAAAAGTGATTTATTACCATTTTAATATTTGAATTATTAAATTGATAACTTATTCGTTCACTTTGTAAGTCTCACTCTTAGTCCTCCATACATTTCCATTTGATCAAGTGACTGGCATAGAACAAAACATGTAACACTGATGTGAATCAGTTTACCCATGAATGACACTACAGGAGCTACAAACTGTACACAAGAAAATCACTCCATAAGACATCCTATCTGTGTCTTCCCTCCTCTGCTGCGAAATGAGTCGAGCCATTACATCTACCTACATCTAGAGCTCAGTATAAACATGCTGTCTATTTGACCATTCCACCGATTTGCTGAACACCATAAAACTACCTGCAGATAAACCAATTTTTGATCCATTTTGCCAAAGGGCATTGAGCAGTGAGTGGAAAAGCATTGCCCAGCCAGTTATGAATTTAATATCTGTTTATATGAAAATTGTTTGGTTTGGAATGGAAGGGAAACAAACCTATTTATTTTCTTGTTATTGAAGCATGTAGTAACTGCTTTTATTGATTCAACGTGACTAATAAACACACGATTTTTACAATATATGGTTTATCTCAGTTATTATTATTATAATTTTCATTAAAATAAAGTATATTTATAATGCAATGCCTTTATCACTGCTTAGAATACGATGAAATATGTTGCGTGCCTTATTCTGTGTAAGAAGCAGGGTGCGAACTACGGGGGAGCTAGGGGGAGTAACTTGTCAGTGAACTACGGCTCTGTGTAGTAAATGCTGCTCCATCTGAAAGCACGTGATGATGATTTACTGCTGATTACAGAACCGGCTTTACTAACTAAATGCGCATGACAATCACATTCGATTAATCGTGCAGCCCTAGGCCTCAATCATATTTTCTTCTTTTGGTTTAAAGCCCTGTGTGAACTGTCTGACATAAGTCTAGAAGTCAACATGAACTCAGACGTTCATGGGTTCAAACACGGTTCTGACGTCAAGCAGGACTTGCATTTGAGACAGGAAGGAGAAAATAGAGACTACAATTCTTTTCCCTTTGTTTCCTGTTTATTGATTGACCAAAGTCTTACATTTCCTCCTTTTACATCAGCAGGACTGTGTGTGGGTTTGTGTCCTTGTTTCCGGACAGCATGACTCAGGCCTAGATATAGACTCATCCTCTCGTATTCAGTCCAACAGTCTAGAACACTCAAAATTAATAAAGCTGTAAAGTAGGTGTGGACAATATGACCAAAATCTTAAATCACGATATAAGTCATTTTATTTCACAGTACTAATATACTGAATCTCATTTTCTCCAAACTATTTACATTCACTTAAGTTATCCCTTGAAAAAGAAGTGTCCTTAATTGTATTGAATGTGTACTTGTAGTGTACTTCAGATCTTAAAAGTATACATATATATTTTTGAATCTGTACTTAAGTCTACTAAAAGAGAGTTCACTTGTTCATGACTGTTTCTAACAAACTTAAGTACACTTAAAACGTTCACTTCGTAATAATGTCAAATTAAAAGTTTTACCTCAGTTTTAAAATCATTATGTTTTAATAATCTTTTGTTGTGCTACAAAGAGCATTTATTTTGATGTGTTGACTAACATACTATGTTGTACACATGTAAAACACTTAAGTATAATTTTAACTGTAGTGTTTTGTTCAATATTAGATTTGAGGTTAATATATTTTAAACTAAAATATATGAAATTACATTCTAAATCGCAACTTCATCATTATAAATGTGCAATTACAAATATATTTAAATACATAACATACAAGTTTCAATTGAAATGACATGAATTTATATTTGAGTATATCATAAATGCTTTTCAGTACATTCAGCAGTTTAACCATATTTCAAAGATAATAAAATTATGAAATTACATATAAAGATGTACTGAAGTCCTACTTAAGCGAGTCAAAAAAAGCACTCTAAAGTTCACCTAATTCTAATTACATTTAATATAAATATAAAATATAAATATATATGTCCAAAAACAACTGTTAAAAGATTTTTTGACTTCTGTTGGCAACAATGTTTTCTTCATCTGCACTGAAAGAAAGAAACAGTCACAAAGGCCTCAGATATGAGAAAAAATATAAACAGATTGAAAAGACAGATATATATGGCTACTGGGGCATCATGTAAAATGATGAACTGATGTATCTGGAGAAACCGTCATGAAAAATATTAAACAAACATTCATTTCCGTGAATACAAGAGATGGAGTTATGGATAGAAAAAGAATACAGCAATAAATCGTCAATGAGGGCCGTTTTATTTGGATGAAATCCAAGATGGCAAATTGGATTGTAGTGTTTTAGCGTGAGGGTTCAGTCCAGCTGATCAAATACACAGAGCAAAGTCAACAATAACAACAACAACAAAACAACCCATAATTTTTTGCTTTCGAAATAATGTGTGGGATAACAAAGGAATACATTATAAATGCAAATCATAAGCTGGGTGTTTACGGAAATCCCACATTTTATTATTGTCTAAAAAGACAAAGCAAAAAAGATGGAAATATATTTTTGCTTGCAGTATTTTACCTCATTGTATTAGCTCGCTGTGGCAGTATGCAGTAATTATACCTATTCCAGCGCTGAAACAGACAGATTTCAGATGAGTCAATCATAAAAGAGCACATCTGCAGCGCTGTTCAAGACTGATCGTTATATTCAAACAATTTCACAGTGAAAAGCAGCTTTATAACTGTCACTCTCACAGAAATGACAGCAATTACATAGAACCGCAATCACTCTGAAACACAGTACAGATGCACAGAGAGAAAGTGAACAAGAATGAATAAAGGGAGGAGAAAAAAAACTGGTCTGGTTATTTAGAGATTTTTGTGTTAAAAAAAGTCATAAGTCACCTTCATGTTGTTCCAATCCTGTACGACTTTCTGTTCTTTCATGGAACACAAACAAAACTGCTCTTTATCTACAGTGACAACTTACAGTGGCCAGCAGCTGTCAAGTTCAAAAATCACCATAAAAGTAGTTCATATGACTGTGTGCTATTTTCAAATACTTCTAAAAGCTTAGAGTGAGGAATGGACTGAAATTTAAGTTATTCACTGAAAATCTTCTAAACTTGTGTGTCATGTTCAGTTATGAGACACAAGAAACAAAGAAGCAGAAATGGGCACAAATACATGAAAATGTGTTTAAAATACAAATACAAAATTCTGTGTGGAAAAATGTACTTAAATGTAAAATACGTTTTTTTTCAAAGGCTTTAAAATACAAAATACAAAAAAGTATTTTGTATTTCA
>NW_015648750.1:975345-984679 GCF_001515625.1 Sinocyclocheilus rhinocerous | reverse complement strand
ATGGGCACAAATACATGAAAATGTGTTTAAAATACAAATACAAAATTCTGTGTGGAAAAATGTACTTAAATGCAAATTACATTAGATTTTTTTTTTCAAAGGCTTTAAAATACAAAATACAAAAAAGTATTTTGTATTTCAGAGATGTATTTTAAATACATGTATCTGAAATACTACCCATCCCTACAAAGAAGTGTGCATGATTGTATTCAGTGTGCACTAAAATTTTAACAGAATATTTAAAAAAGTGTACTTGCAGATAATATTAATAATAATAATAATATAATAAAATGTGTCTTAACACACTTAAGCACACTTTTAAAATAGTGCTCTTTGTCAAATTAAGTTTTATTTTAATGTACATTTTTAATTATGTTTTAATAATCTTTTGTTGTGATTTAATGAAGTACATGTCACGGTTGCTGCTACTGTGAAGGAGCGAGGAGACGTAGGAGAATTCGTGAACATAGTCTTTATTAATCCAACGGAACAAACACGTAGCACAGGGGGTTGATGAACAAGACCAGACGCAGGACACAGGAAAAACCAGGGCTAAAATAACTAGAACTAAACGAGGAACACCTGACATCAATGAACATAATCAACAAGGGAGAAAATGGGTAATGGGGAGCATATGTGGGGGAAAAAACACAGGGGGGTGGGCGCTCTGGAGGCCTCTACAGACAGGTCTACACGGGACGGAAGGCCTCCAGGGCGGTACCCGTTCCGGGACCCATGGCGGATCAGGCAGTCCAAGGAGCCATGGTGGAGCAGGGAATTCAGGGGGCCGTGGCAGGCCTCTACGGCCAGAGCCCTATAGCCCCCCCAAAAAAAATCCTTGGGGGAAATTTCGGGTTCTGAGGCCCTCCGTGGGCCTGACGTAGGAGCAGCGGCCCTCTCTGGGCTTGACTTTGGGAACAGGGGCCCTCTCTGGGCTGAACTTGGGAAAAGAGTCTCTCTCTGGGCTGGACGTGGGAACGGGAGCCCTCTCTGGGCTTGACTTGGGAACAGGAGCCCTCTCTGGGCTGGACGTGGGAACAGGAGCCCTCTCTGGGCTTAACTTGGGAACAGGAGCCCTCTCTGGGCTGGACGTGGGAACAGGAGCCCTCTCTGGGCTTAACTTGGGAACAGGAGCCCTCTCTGGGGCGGACTCAGGGGCTGGAGCCGACACTGGAGCAGACTCAGGAGCTGGAGCCAACAGTCTTTTTCTCCTCATACTCCTTTTTTGGGCAGAGGTGAAGGAGAATATGGCCGGCGGGCCTGACGCAGAGCTGGTTCTGGATCAGGGCCGAACGCTCTCCAGACACTGGAGGATACCTTTCCTCCAGCTCAGTCCAGTGGTGTCTGGGAGGTCCACGGGGGGATAGTAATTAGCCCCGATCCAGAACAACGAATTAATCGTGGCGTCATCCAATGCTGTGATCGCCTCGAGCCCACAGAATTCCCGGGCAAATTCCACAAAGGGAAGATCTTTACGGGCTAGGGCGGCGAATTTTGCGTTCAGATGTACTGAATTCCTAAATAAGTAGCTTAAAAAAGCACACTAAATGTCACCTTTTAATTAAGTTTTACATAAATTTATAATACATTACTAAAATACATTTTCATTTAATATGCAATTAAAATTACATCAGGTCACACTTGTTTATATATTTTTTTTAAGTATATTATTTTTGTAATAAGTTCTCTTTTTTTAAGTATGATAACATGTGCTTGTTTTTCACACTGGGATATTTGATGGTGTCAAACCTATTACGCTAATATATGACTTCAGAAGACATGTTGTTCACAAGTCATATGGACTACTTTTATTATTCTTATATAAGAGAATATTGGACTTTCTGCCCAATGTCTTCTTTTGTGAAAAAAAGTCATGTGAGATTGGAACTTGAGGGTGAGTAAATGAAACCAGAATTTAGATTTCTTCAACTCCTTCAATAATTCTCAGGGTTGAACACATCCATATTTTCACTTTTCAATGAAAGTAAGTGGTGCATAATCACACGCATAATTTAGGCTTTTATTGTCATGTAAACAATCAACACACAAACATAGAGCTCATTAAATATGGTAAACGGAAGCTCAACTGTATACTTGTGACAATGTGTGTTACTTTTACATTGTCTTATGAACTTTTTAAAGCTTGAAAGTTGTGGTGTAATGATGGAGGGACAGAAATCTCTCAAATCTTCTTTTGTGTTTCAAAGATGAACAAAAGTCTTATGGGTCTGGAACGACATTAGGGTGAATAAATCAATACAATTTAAATTTTGGGCTAAAATCCTCTTTAAAAGGAATAGTTCCCCTTAAAAATTCTGATGTGCTTTTCCTGGTTGACCTTATTTCTTCAGCAAAACAGAAATAGAAATTTGAAGCAGTTTCTGTAGACATGAAATATGGCACACAAGTCATATGAACTACTTTTCTGAGAGTTTTATGGTGCTTTTTTAAATTTGGGATCTTTACCAGTGGTGGGGGTAATGATTTACAATTAATGCGAGTTACATAATCAGATTACTTTAAAAAGTAATGTTTTGCTAGCTAATTTACAAGAAAATATTAGTGTCTTAGTTCTTAGTTCTTATTTCAAATAAGAAACGCCAGTTACTTTGTTTTCTCATGTATTGACTGACAGCTCTTCTGTCCCCATGATGATGAGAGAAATCAGGAGTGAGTGCAGAGGCATTGTGCGCACTGTGTGAACACGATGTTACTGTAGATCTGCATTTACTCGTCTCACTCGCACAAAAACAGATTCAGTATTCCTAGAAATGAATAAAAACAGTCAAATGCAAACTCAGAATATGACACAAACCTGAAATAACTAAATATGTTAAATAACACAAATATCCTTTATGTATTTAATCCCATTGTATTAACCAATGTCTTTGCTGCTGACCTTTGATGACCCAATTCAACAACACTAATAAGCAAAAATGACTAGATAAACATAGCATTTGTGTTTCTTTCTTTTTTTATTGCTGAAGAGTGTTGAACTTTCTTTGTTCTAAAGGCTTATTTGAGCAGCATCCTTTACTATACAGATGTGAATTTACATTTCCTTCATCCTGAAGCTTATTCATTTTTACTTTTGGTGTGAAAGGGCTTTTGCATTTACAAAAAAAATACAACTTTTTTATATTAAAATCAAACAAGCAAGCCCAGCCCAGATGAGAAAACAACGCAAAAGTAATGCATTACATTACTTTCCATAAAAAGTAACTAAGTAACACAATTACTTTTTTAGAGAGTAACAAGATATTGTAATGCTTTTAAAAGTACAGTAACTTTCCCCAACACTGATCTTGACTGCATGGTCCCCATCAGCTTTCACTTTATGGAAAAGAGCAATATGAAGAGAAGACAGAAGGTTGTGTGCATTTGAATGTTCTGCATAAACATCCTAGAAGTTTGCCTGCACACAAAAATCATGTCTATATCTACACTTTTCATTACTAGACACACAGGTTACTGCCGTCATGTCTGAAATGCATCTAAATCGTCTTTGTTCAGGAAACTGTGTGATGGAGACAAAAAGGAGGGCAAAGAAATCAAATTCTGCAGAACATTAACCACCTTTATCTGCCTCAACACCAGCTGATCCTGAACACCTGCTTCATTACCTCTGATCAGCTATTTTGACACTCTCCTCTTAGGGTTGATTTGATGGAATTACTGGGTATGCGAGAGCTTTGCGCTGCAAGTAAATTACACTACGTGATAAAACTAATACATATAAAAACATGAGTACTCGCACTATCAACAACATTGCAAGCAAGCATGCAAAACTAGAATCCTGCCAACAAGCAAGCAATGGTGAAACAGAGAAAAATGACACATTTCCATTATAATCATCAATGCTCTTTACACAGCAAGTGATACAACTCAACTAGACAGCTTCCACTTGCATTGTAGACAGCTTTATTAATTGTAACGGGAGTGTTTGCCTCATGGCTCACTCTCAGTGTAGACGGGCGCTCGTTTCACCGGAGGGTGAAGAGCTTGTGTTTTAGTTTAATCAGCTGATGAGGGCAGATTAGCACTGCTGCTTCTGATGCTGTCAGTCAAAGCCATTCAATCTCTCATCTCAATATTCATGTGATTTAAATTAATCAGAGAGACTCTTATCAAGAGAGAGATGCGTCACATCAGAGGATGTCTGAATGCTCAGCAGCAGCAGCAGCAGCAGCATCAAACAGCCCGAGAGGGATTAGGAGACGGATGTTTTTGACCATCAGGATGAAGTTTTAAAGTGTTAGTTCATCCAAAAAATTAAAATTATTTACTTGTCTTCACGTCCCGCATGACCTTCTGTGGCACGGTTTTAGCAGCATCTTCAAGGTGCTGTACTTTTCTTTCAGGTTTAGAGCAACATGATGACAGAATGTTCATTTTTGGGTGAACTATTGCTTTATTATCCGAAGGAGCTTGACTAACAAACAAAAAGAAAGAAACCAACACACACAGAACAAAGCAGACGCTTACACTCTTTGACAGTGCATGGGCAGAGAGGGGATTGATATATTTAGTGATGCTCTATTTTGGTGCATCTCAGAAAAACAACTAAGATGGAGAGCACAGATTATACGTAAGAAGTAAATAAGTTATCACAATTACATGCTAGCTCAAGAAAGGTCTATGTGAAGGTAGTTTAATTAAGCGACAAAGTAAACAAAGAACAAGAAACACCGAGAACAGAAACACAAGCGGAACGGCAACCTTAACGTTTACAACACACAATTACATTGTCATCCCTATCCCTACACCTTAAACCCAATCAGACCACCAAACCTGTACCTTAAGCATATTTTCTCATTAGTGCTGAGAACGCCAAGAATATTTAGTCCAGCCAGGTGCTCAAATCCACACCAAAGAGCGGTGTCCCTCGATCTCCAGCTCTCTCTCTCTCTCTCTCACTCACACACAAACACACTATTCTGTTAAATCGTGTACAGATGTTGTTCCTGATGTGTCCCTGCGGGTATAAGCGTTTACAGCACGTCTCTGTGTTTGACTCTTCTAATGAACAGTCAGCTATACTTAGAAAAACATATTGCTTGCCTCTCGTGTTTATCGCCTATTTCCGGGGGATTTAATTAAAAATACCAAGAGGGAAAAAAAAAACGAATCACAGTAAACCTTTTGAAAAGTTGACTATTTTCTCAGCAGTTATATAAAATAGTTTAGCACACGGTTCTCTGGAGTACTTGATTCCACCGGTCAGTGCATCCGGCATTACCAAGGTAGCAACCAGGGCATTACATACTTTGCTTTACTGAAGTACAACTAAAGTGGGTCAAAAAAACATGTAAAAATGAACTTTTTAATATTCTTTTTAACACTTAATTAGTAATTATAAAATAAAACAAAACAAAATACGTATAAAGTGAGCAGTAAGTATTATTTTTATATCAAGTGCTCTTTAAAGAACACTTAAGTGTGCTGTTTTCACAAGGGTTATTTAAGGTATGTGTGAGTATGATACGTGTGTGTGGGAGGACACTCTGGACATAAACTCTATGTTCAGGTTGTCCTCTGGGTGATAAATTAAATGTTTTCTATTGCTGAGTTACTCTGCTTTTTACTGAGCACTGCAAAAAGGCACTTGTTGGGTAACAGAAGTGGGCGAGAGGTTGGCTGTATGTAAGCCATCAGCCTCTTCGCCAGCAACGTGACAGGAGTGGAAGAGCTAATGAAGCACATTAGTGTGGGTGATAAGAGACACACAGTCCACTCATAATATAATATACAAAAAATGCTGATGGTCTCTAAACAACACACTCAATCCATGCACCCTGAATGAGCAGGAGAAAGAGGTAGAGTCAAAAACCTTAAATGGGTCACACATCATTATACGCTCATTTTTACAAATAAAGACTTTTAAGTAAATGAGATATTGTTCATGTATGGACTTTGAACAGAAATGTTCATTTATCGTTACAGTTAGCCAGTCTGTGTGCTATGCGCTTTATTTTAAACTCAACTTTTGCGAATTTAATAGAAAAGCACAATGAGAAATGGCATGTCAAATGTTAAAGTTAAAATTCAGGGCTAAACCTTTTATGAATAAATGAGCAAAAATCAAAATGCCCTACAATTATCCATGCTCTCCCTCTGCTTTATCACTAAAACACTCAATATGTAATCTGTGGTTGGGTGACTAAACAGCAGCGTTAGCCTAAGTAACGCGTTACTCTAATTAAATTACTTATCCACTGAAAAAAGTAAAGTAAGGGATTACTGTTCATTTTTAGGTAATTTAATTACAGTCACTTATACTGTATACTTATTTGAAATCTAAATTTATCATCTAAAGGTAAAACTGAATGCAGCGTCTTTAACCCTCTGCGTGCTTGCACAGGCGCCATCTTCCCGCGTTTCAGCAGGACTACAGTAATATCTTCTCAGAACTACAGTAATATCTTCTGATTTCTCTCAACATGGGGACAGGAGAGCTGTCAATCAATAAATTGGAAAAAAAAAAGTAACTTGCGTTACTTATTTGAAAAAGTAACTCAGATATTCTCTTGTAAATTAAAAAGTAATGCGTTACTTTACTAGTTACTTGAAAAAAAGTAATCTGATTACGTAACTCGCGTTACTTGTAATGCGTTACCCCCAACACTGGATACAGATAAGACTAAAATAATTCGAATATATAAAGGGTATAGCTACTTTTATTTGTGTACACTGACAATAACAACAAAACATTGTGCTTTTGTAAAATAAACAAAACAACAGGGTGCGCTTTCTGCTCTCCGTGAACGTCTGAAACGCGTCACAAAAACTAACTGAAACTCGGCGAATACTTGACACACAGATGTGAGAAATATGTCTATAGAAAACTTGAAGTGTCTACTTTTAAATTAACCTATTCAAATTGAAAATATTCTCTGATTATGTAATCCATATGAAACTAAAAAGCGAGGTACAGTCTTTCCCGTCTCAGAGCTCATTGTCTGCAGCCATACCTGCGCGCAAAAGCCCTGATCACCTAGATACACAAAACAGATAACAAAAAAAAAACAAGATTCATCTACTTTTCATTGTTTTTGGAAGAAGACTTGAGGAATAAGCTGGAATTTACCTCAGAAGAACAGCGCGATCTGACGCGGCTTTATTCAGCGGAGGAGATCATTTCTGTACTTACATTAGTTAACGTGTTATTTTTTTACATAAACTTGTACGCATTTTACTAGTTGGGCTTTTCCTAAACTATCTTGCCAAACTGAAATGTGTGAAAGCGAGTAAAATATGCTGAAATAAGATATGCATTCATATATACATAGGCATATATATAGGCAACTTAAACGTATAGGCTAAATGTCGTACGAAAAGAGGATGTAAATATTATAAATATTTAAATAAAGGTGACTTGAAAAAATATCTAATTTCTCATACGACCACTTTAAAAAACTGAAATTACGTTTTGGAAAAACAACGGCATGATTCAAACATTGCAAATAAGACTTTTGACACAAAGCAAGTAACAGAAATGAAAATAAACAATGAATAGTATTTATTAATTTAACAATATCAATATAATCTTTGGTTATTGATACAGAATTCCAGAAACCCGGAGCTGTTTCATGTTTTATGTAGGCTATAATATCTTTAATATCATCTCATGAGGTAAATTACTTAGCAGATGAGACAATTATATCTCCAAACAAATAAAACATCACACTTTATATTTAACCTCGGGGAGCAATATTCAGCAAAACCATTTATCAGAATATTCTCAGAGATCTGCAGCTGATGATAATGGCTGCTTCTGGGTAGAACATAAAATTGTACGTGCTGTACGGTCACGAAGGATGATTTGAGTCGATTTCAACCTCAGTAGCGGCCGAACACATTTACACTGGCAATGTAGAGATCTGACATCTACTCAGATACTGCTGACATCTGTATAGAAAGTTAGTAGGATGAGAGACAGGCAGAAATAACCAGAAGAGCTAAAGAACGTGCTGACTCATACTAGTGAATCTTATCATAATGAGGGGCTAAACTACATCTGATAAAAATCCTGTTTAATAAATCCCAAGCCTATACCATCTCATAAGGTAAAGCAGAAATAGATTAACACTAAAGCAAGTAACTTCAGCACGTAATTCAACCTGCGGACATGAACGCTAGACATGAATGATTCCTTGTGCAGCTCGCTGATGTGTTCTTTTCTAAGTAATCAGGCTTACGATATATGTTCTCCAGAATATCACAGAGACTTTGGAGGTTGTTTTGGCAGTATGCAACCACCCAGAGCTCCCTAGCAGCCAAATAGCAACATGCTAAAAAGCATTCAGAACACAACTGCATAATGTAGCATTTCAAACCATATTTCCAAACCATTTTCTTGAAACCAAGCTGCAAAAAGGACTCATTTAGATGTCAACATTATTATGCACAAAAAGCATATGATAAACTATATACAGCTTTCCTGAATGGCAATGCTAAGGTCATGGGTTTGATTACAGGGAAACCAAGAACTCATATAATGTAAATGTGTAGCTCTCCTAGACGGCCACCGGGACAAGACCACAGGAACCAGTTGAGTCCTCTGCACAATCTGACTTTTCTGCAGTCTGGAATTGAACTGCTGGTTTCGTCTGGCATTTAAACTGAACTGATGATGACATCACTGAATTCAATGATGAACTGCCTTTAACTGAAAATTGAGTGTTTACTATTGTCATTTTGAATTATTGACACACTATTTTCCTAATTAATGCTGTACAGTTGCTTTGACACAATCTGTATTGTTAAAAGCTCTATATAAATAAAGGTGACTTGACTTAAATTTAATGTAAGTTGCTTTGAATAAAAGCATCTGCCAAATACATAAATATAGTCTAGTCTAAATGTACTCTATGTTTACATATAATAATAATAATTTACATAAAATATTGACCACCACAGGTGACAAACAGTCTAGCCAATCATATCTGACATCATTTACATACAGAAGTCTTAAAGGCACAGTAGAAGAGTCAGATTCAAAATCTAAATCTAAATTGATTTGAAGGTTTCAGGTTAATAGTTAATTCAGTTCTCTAAACTAAATGATTCATTCACAAATCTCTGCTCAGTGACTCAAAGATCCAATCGCAGTGGTATGGGAAGATTTTCAGTGAATAAAATTTAGGTCTGTGTGACGAGTGGGGGCGGGGCCGAGAGCCGTGGGAACGGAGCGAGGCCGGTGGAGTAATTGATAATGAGCAACACCTGCACCACTCACCAGTCTCGAGTCTCACAGAGGAGCTCCGGAAGGATAAAAGGGGGAGTTACGACAGTGAAAGATGAGAGAGGACCAGGCCTGGAGTTTATTTTGTGT